>NW_028301610.1:63414166-63717196 GCF_987345545.1 Pholcus phalangioides | reverse complement strand
GGAACCTACTCCATGCTTTCTTTTGTGCTTTAATAGTAAGATTACATTCGTGGTTCCACCAAGGTTTAGGAAATTTAGGAAGTTTCGAGGAGACTTTGGGTATTGTTTCATTGGCTGCAGAGATGATACAACTGGTCACAAGGTCGACACAGTGGTCGACGTCGGGTTGCGAAACCATATCCTCCGTGATTTCTGCCTTGACCGTGAAGTCAGCCCATCGGGCGGCCACAAGCTTCCACCGAGGAGGTCCCTCAGGTATGCTATGGCGTCGGTCGAGGCACTTAACCACTAGAGGAAAATGATTGCTCCCGTGGAGGTCTGGATCAACCGACCAGGACCAGTTGGGCAAGAGTGTGGGTGAACATAACGATAGATCTATTGCAGTGAAACTATTGTTTGGGGCATGGAAATGAGTGAAACTGCCATCATTCATGATGGCAAGGTCCATGTCATCTAACAGTCGTTCAACCATTTCCCCGCGAGGGGTGTTGCTGTTAGAACCCCATATCATGTTATGAGCATTGAAGTCTCCAAGAAGAAAAAATGGTGGAGGTAATTGATCAATCAGATCTTCTAGATCTCTCTGTAAGATGTTGTCATTTGGTGGCAAATAAATGGAACAGATGGTAATTCTTAGGCCAGTAGAAATTTCCACCGCGATGGCTTGCAGGTTCGTGCGCAGCGTTAGAACGCGCGACGACACGTGATGTGGAACCAGCAGAGCAACACCGCGGCAGGCTCTACTCCCGTCATCGTAATTGATACGGAAGAGGGAATGTCGCCTGATGTTCCATGTCTCCGAGGGCTTCGTGAAAGTTTCCTGGAGTGCCACGCAAACAGGATGATAGTGATTGATCAAATCCTTGAGATCTTCGTAATTGGGTCTAAGACCACGAATGTTCCATTGAATTATGTTGGCCATAAATTAAGTAGAAGTAGACGGTTCAAGATCTTTAAATTTATTCCGGTCTAGTTTACGGCGAGTAGTACCGGAATCTGATCTATTGTCAAGGTCCATGTCACCAATTGATGTGTCATCAATTAATGACACATTCTTCATGGATGGACATTTGAGCGCTCTCTGTACAGCTTTTCGTGAATATCCGGTCTTGAATGGTTTCTTTTTCGATTTGTTTGCAGAGTTGATTTTTGGTTTAGTATCTGTAGTTATTTTGAATGTGTTAGCCGTTGCTTTTCCCGCTTCTTCTTCGGAGGTAGTGGACTCCCTCCGGAAACCAGCGGAGCAACAGCAGCCACAACTATTACACGGTTGGTTAGATGATGATGTTTGAGTTGATGTATCAGCTATTGGTTCAGTCTGAGTTGTTACGGATGCTTTGGTGACAACATTGTTAGTCATATTAGCTGATGATGGATTTGTTACCATATTAGAATATGATCTATTATCTATTGGAGTTTGGTTAGAGGTTATACGACGGCGTGCTTCGATATATGAGATGTTATTGAGGACCTTGATCTTCTGGATCTCTTTTTCCTCATTCCATTTCGGACACTTTCTGTCAAATGCGGGGTGTTCGCCACCGCAATTGACGCACTTGAATGGTGAATTAGTGCAGTTGTCCGAAATGTGGTCCTTCTCACCGCATTTTGCGCAGGTGGGTTGGCTGCGGCACGCCGTTCGTGAGTGGCCGTATTTTTGGCAGTTAAAGCATCGAACAGGGTTAGGAATGTATGGCCGGATTTTGAGGTTATAATAACCTATTTTGATATCTTTCGGCAATGTTGGTGATGAGAATGTGAGAATTATGTTTCGTGTGGGAGCTGGATTGCCATCTTTGCGGCTCATAATATGTTTGGCAGATGTTACGCCTTGAGACGCCAGCTCTTGTGTTAGTTCTTCTTCATCCATGTTAATTAAGTTATTATCTGAAATGACACCACGTGAATAATTCAACGTGGGATGGATTTTGACTGTTATTGGAATGTCTCCGAGAGATGTGAGCTTTTGAATGAGTTCGGCTTGTTTGGATGTGTTAGTTTCGATGAGAAGGTCTCCTGAACGAAGGGCCTTCACCGATTTTAAGGTACCAACTGTGCCATAGAGAGCTTTATCTATTACAAATGGTGATACTTTGGCCAGCGGTTTTTCGTTATCTGAAGAGTGCAGAAAGAAAAATGAGACAGTTGATGAAATTGAAGCAGTTACAGTGACATGTGTTTGGTTTGAAGCAGTTCTTTGACGTTTTGGTGCATTTTGATTTTTTCCCATATTTGAATGGGTATTGTTCCACTCCCACCCACCATGCCCACCATGGAGCCCTACGAGGGGACGCGCACACGTAACCGGTGAAAGTTAGTAGCAACGTCAGGTTAGGTGGGAGCTATACACCACCAAAGCAGGCGAGCAGACGCGTTCAAGATCCAAGATCGTCGTGAAGCAGCACCAACAAACCTCAACGACGTCCGGCAGGCCCGGCCCCTCTACCTGCCCAGTAGTGTAACCCCTTAAGCCACCGAGGCGACCACAGCCGATTGACCTGGACGGGGCTAATCCAAGCCTCCCGTTTCGGCTGAATCCGAGGCCAAAGCTAGCGCATCAGGCTAACCAGGATCCCCATCTCCAGCCTTACGGGTCTCCACGCACGGCAAACACGCAGGTAGACAGCGTCCCAGGCAGAGCATACGCTAGAAGCAACGCCCCGTCTGGGAGGACCCCTCCCCGCCTAAGCGGGGTCCACAATGAGGGGTTGGACACAAGACAAACATATACAGGACAAAACAAGACGCAAGACAAGTACTGTAAGTTGTGTAGAAAAAACATGTAATCTTGGCTATTGAAAGTGAAGGATATGAGCACAAATAAGCGATGACAATGACGTGTGATAGATTTAGCATTACCCAGGGTGCACCACGAGGAGGCCTATCACATTACACCCCGGTGTCATTTGGTTGCAAATAAATGGAACAGATGGTAATTCTTAGGGCTGTAGAGATTTCCACCGCGATGGCTTGCAGGTTCGTGCGCAGCGTTAAAACGCGCGACGACACGTGATGTGGAACCAGCAGAGCAACACCGCGGCAGGCTCTACTCCCGTCATCGTAATCGATACGGAACAGGGAATGTCGCCTGATGTTCCATGTCTCCGAGGGCTTCGTGAAAGTTTCCTGGAGTGCCACGCAAACAGGATGATAGCGATTGATCAAATCCTTGAGATCTTCGTAATTGGATCTAAGACCACGAATGTTCCATTGAATAATGTTGGCCATAAATTTCAAATAGATGTAGACGGTTCAAGGTCTTTGAACTTATTTCGGTCCAATTTCCGGCGAATAGTACCGGATTCTGTAGGATTATCGAGATCCATGTCACCAATTGATTTGTCATCAAGAAGTGACATGTTTTGTACTGTAGGGTTCTTCTTTGCTCTCTGAATGGCTTTTCTTGAATATCCGGTCTTGAATAGTTTAATTTTAGATTTATTTCCACTATTGAATTTTGGCTTAGTAGCTGTAGTTACTTTGAATGTGTTCGCTGTTGCTTTTCCTGCTTCTTCGGAGGTGGTGGACTCCTTCCGTATTACAGCAGAGCAACAGCAGCCACAACTATTACATGGTTTGTTAGATGATGTTTGAGTGGATGTATCAGCAATGGGTTCGGTCTGAGTTGTCACAGATGCTTTCGTGACATTGTTAGTCTTATTAGCTGTTGATGGATTTGTTACCATATTAGAGTATGATGTACTAGCTATTGGAGTTTGGTTAGGGATTACACGACGGCGTGCTTCAATATATGAGATGTTATTGAGAACCTTGATCTTCTGGATCTCTTTTTCTTCATTCCATTTCGGACATTTCCTGTCAAATGCGGGGTGGTCGCCACCGCAATTGACGCACTTGAATGGTGAATTAGTGCAGCTGTCCGAAATGTGGTCCCTCTCACCGCACTTTGCGCAGGTGGGTTGACCACGGCACGCCATTCGTGAGTGACCGAATTTTTGGCAGTTGAAACATCTTACAGGGTTAGGTATGTATGGCCGGATATGGAGGTTATAGTAACCGATTTTGACATCTTTCGGCAATGTTGGGGATGAAAATGTCAGGATTATATTACGTGATGGAGCTAGATTGCCATCTTTGCGGCTCATGATATGTTTGGCAGATGTTACGCCTTGAGACGCTAGCTCCTGAGTTAGTTCATCTTCATCCATGTTAATTAAGTTAGGGTCTGAGATGACACCACGTGAATAATTCAGCGTGGGGTGGATTTTGATTGTTATGGGAATGTCCCCGAGAGATGTGAGCTTTTGAATGAGTTCGGCTTGTTTGGGAGTGTTAGTTTCGACGAGAAGGTCTCCTGAACGGAGAGCCTTCACTGATTTCAGAGTTCCAACTGCGCCATAGAGAGCTTTATCAATCAAGAATGGTGATACTTTTGACAGCTGTTTATTGGTATCAGAGCTATGCAAGAAGAAGAATGAGACAGATGACAGATTTGAAGAAGTGGTTTCTGAGACAATTGTTTCACTAAGTGCAGTTCTTTGACGTTTTGGATTGGATTGGATTGGATTTTGGGTTTATTGGCGCAAGGACCAATTTGGTCAAACTGCGCCAAAACAAATATAAAAATTAAAAAAAATGTCCTTTTGTCATGTCAAAACAAAAACTGTACATGATAAAAAAGCAACGTGAAACATAAAACAATGACATGAATTGTAAAAACTATAATTTGTCATAAAAACCAATGGCTTTGATGAATTTAAAAATGCGAGATGCATCGCAATGGTCAGATAAAATGTCACGAAGTGAAAGATGATTGTGACCAAAAGCGGTCGTAAAATGATGACGATGATGTGAACAAGTAAAAGCATGAGCAATGGTCAATGGACTTTGACAATGAGGGCACTCTGGTTGACTCTCTCGTAATAACAAATATGATTGTGTGAGGCGACTGTGTCCTATGCGTAACCGGGCAAGCAGAACTTCCTCCTTTCGGTTAGTTCTGCAGCTCGAACGCCAGTGGCCAAGTGTGGGCTTGATGGCATGAAGTTTATTATTACTTTGATTGTTCCAATGATCCTGCCAGCGGCGATGCATCACTTCCCGGAGGATTGAGAAGTGGTCACTGGCAGGTACCAGAAGGCTATTATCAATGTTAGTTGTTGTTCGAGCTGCGTTGTCTGCTTTTTCGTTGCCCGGTATTCCTACATGACTTGGTACCCAGTAAAATTTTACTGTGGTACCGTGATGAATGAGGTGATGCAGTTCATGAAAAATGGCATGAATGAATGGATGAGTGTGAAAAGTGAAGGAACACAGTGCTTGCAATGCGCTGAGAGAGTCACTATAAATGATGCACCGTCGGTGGCGTTTGCGTCGTATATGACGTAGAGCCTGAAGGATTGCGTACAGTTCTGCCGAATAAATAGAGAATGTGTCGTGAAGTTTGAAAGATGTCTCCTCACAGCAGATGTAGGCACAACCGACATGCCCAGGGCTCTTGGAGCCGTCGGTATATATGGGGAAGTACCTGTTGTACCTACCCCTGTGCCTAAAGAATATCTGTCGATATATGACATCTGCTGTGGTGGCTCTAGGGTATAATGATAATGAAAGAGAGACATCTGGCAGAGACTGCTCCCATGGTGCCAGTTGCCAAGCAACTGGGGCCACACGACTGATGTCTAATTGTAGTTCTTCCACAAGTGCCCTCATACGAAGACCGTAAGATGAAACACATGAAGGTCGAGCAGTAAAAAGTCTATGAAATGAGGGATTAAAAATGACACGATGAAGTGGATGACCTGGTAAAGACTTCATTTTGATATAATATTTCAAAGAAAGTTGTTGGCGTCTTGATGTCAGTGATGGCTCGTTGCATTCGACATACAGGCTCTCCATTGGAGACGTCCGGAATGCTCCAGAACAAATCCGCAGGGCGAGATGGTGGACTGGGTCGAGCACACTCAGATAGCTCCGAGGTGCCGACCCGTATACAATGGAGCCGTAGTCGAGCTTCGATCTTATTAAAGCTTTATATAAGTGAAGGAGAGACTTACGGTCAGCTCCCCATGATGTAGAAGAGATGACCTTCAAGAGGTTCATCGTCTTCATGCAACGAGCTCTCAACTGTGAAATATGAGGTTTAAATGTAAGTTTCTTGTCAAATGTAATGCCGAGGAATTTTGTATTCTCTACAATAGGTATTTGACTATTATTTAAAAATAATTGTGGGTCATCATGAAGCTCACGACGCCGGCAAAAATGCACAGCGACGGTTTTGTCAGCGGAGAATGAGAAACCGTTATTATGTGCCCACTTGCTGATCTTGTTGAGAGCAGTTTGCAATTGTCTCTCGGCTGTCCTCATATTCACTGATTGATACGATATTAACAGATCATCCACGTAGAGTGCGCCAGTGACAGACAACGGGAGTTGGTTCAACACACCGTTGAGTCTTAAAATAAACAGTGTAACACTTAAAATACTACCTTGAGGTACACCTTGTTCTTGGATTTGGGGAGCTGATAATGTACTTCCGATCCGTACCTGGAAGATGCGTCGAGCGAGAAAGTTCTTAATGAAAATGGGCAAGTTGCCCCGCAAGCCGCAATTATAGAGGTCGGAAAGAATTCCGTGCCTCCAAGTACGGTCGTAGGCCTTTTCTATGTCGAAAAATATGGCTAGCATATGCTCCCTCTTCACAAATGCTTGTCTTATTGATGTCTCAAGGCGTAACAAATTGCATGTTGTTGACCTGAACCGTCTAAAGCCGCTTTGATGTTTCGATAAAATATTGTTAACCTCAAGGTAGTGCATAAGGCGATAGTTGACCATGCGTTCCATGAGCTTACATAGACAACTGGTCAAAGCAATAGGTCGGTAACTATTAGGTTGTTGAGGATTTTTGCCAGGCTTCGGGAATGCAAGAACTATGGCTGCTCGCCAGGTGTCAGGAAATGAATGGCTGACCCAGATCCGATTAAATAATATGAGTAAATGTGAGAGTGATTCTGGTGATAGATGCCGAATCATGGAATAATGAATGGCATCGGGCCCTACAGCTGAGTCAGGACTTCGCTGCAAGGCCGTCGTCAGTTCATGAAGGGTGAACAATGAATTGTACCCCTCCGGTGTAAAAGGCCGGAAGGTGTACAATGTACGTTCGGCTGATGATTTAATGGGATGAAACGATGGGGGATAATTCGCATCACTGGAGACAGTGGCGAAATGGGCGGCGATGGTATCAGCAATATCCCTCACATCGCTGATGATAGTGCCATTGGTATTTAAAATGGTGATGGGATGAGACTGATAATGACCATTGATTTTTCGGATCCGGTCCCAAATGATTTTGGATGAAGTTGATGAATTGATTCCCGTCGTAAACTTTTGCCAGGACTCGCGTTGAGCCTGGCGCCTGGTTCTTCTTGCTATCGCCTTTGCTTTTAAAAATGCCAACTTATTATCATGGGTAGGATACCGCCGGAACCTACTCCATGCTTTCTTTTGTGCTTTAATCGTAAGACTACATTCGTGGTTCCACCAAGGTTTAGGAAATTTAGGAAGTTTCGAGGAAACTTTGGGTATTGTTTCATTGGCTGCTGAGATCATACAACTGGTCACAAGGTCGACACAATGGTCAACGTCGGGTTGCGAAACCATATCCTCCGTGATTTCTGCCTTGACCGTGAAGTCAGCCCATCGGGCGGCCACAAGCTTCCACCGAGGAGGTCCCTCAGGTATGCTATGGCGTCGGTCGAGGCACTTAACCACTAGAGGAAAATGATTGCTCCCGTGGAGGTCTGGATCAACCGACCAGGACCAGTTGGGCAAGAGTGTGGGTGAACATAACGATAGATCTATTGCAGTGAAACTATTGTTTGGGGCATGGAAATGAGTGAAACTGCCATCATTCATGATGGTAAGGTCCATGTCGTCTAACAGCCGTTCAACCATTTCCCCACGAGGGGTGTTGCTGTTAGAACCCCATATTATGTTATGTGCATTGAAGTCTCCAAGAAGAAAAAATGGTGGAGGTAATTGATCAATCAGATCTTCTAGATCTCTCTGTAAGATGGTGTCATTTGGTGGCAAATAAATGGAACAGATGGTAATTCTTAGGGCTGTAGAGATTTCCACCGCGATGGCTTGCAGGTTCGTGCGCAGCGTTAAAACGCGCGACGACACATGATGTGGAACCAGCAGAGCAACACCGCGGCAAGCCCTACTCCCGTCATCGTAATCAATACGAAACAGGGAATGTCGCCTGATGTTCCATGTCTCCGAGGGCTTCGTGAAAGTTTCCTGGAGTGCCACGCAAACAGGATGATAGCGATTGATCAAATCCTTGAGATCTTCGTAATTGGATCTAAGACCACGAATGTTCCATTGAATTATGTTGGCCATAAATTAGGTAGAAGTAGACGGTTCGAGGTCTTTAAATTTATTCCGGTCTAGTTTCCGGCGAGTACCACCAGATTCTGATAGATTATCAAGATCCATGTCACCAATTGACTTGTCATCAATTAGTGACACATTCTTGAGGGTGGGACATTTTATTGCTCTCTGTATTGCTTTTCTTGAATATCCGGTCTTTTTAGATTTATTTCCAGAGTTAATCTTGGGTTTAGTACCAGTAGGTTTTTTGAATGTGTGCACTGTTGCTTTTCCTGCCTCTTCTTCGGAGGTAGTGGACTCCCTCCGAAATCCAGCAGAGCAACAGCAGCCACAACTATTACACGGTTGGTTAGATGATGATGTTTGAGTTGATGTATCAGCTATTGGTTCAGTCTGAGTTGTTACGGATGCTTTGGTGACAACATTGTTAGTCATATTAGCTGATGATGGATTTGTTACCATATTAGAATATGATCTATTATCTATTGGAGTTTGGTTAGAGGTTATACGACGGCGTGCTTCGATATATGAGATGTTATTGAGGACCTTGATCTTCTGGATCTCTTTTTCCTCATTCCATTTCGGACACTTTCTGTCAAATGCGGGGTGTTCGCCACCGCAATTGACGCACTTGAATGGTGAATTAGTGCAGTTGTCCGAAATGTGGTCCTTCTCACCGCATTTTGCGCAGGTGGGTTGGCTGCGGCACGCCGTTCGTGAGTGGCCGTATTTTTGGCAGTTAAAGCATCGAACAGGGTTAGGAATGTATGGCCGGATTTTGAGGTTATAATAACCTATTTTGATATCTTTCGGCAATGTTGGTGATGAGAATGTGAGAATTATGTTTCGTGTGGGAGCTGGATTGCCATCTTTGCGGCTCATAATATGTTTGGCAGATGTTACGCCTTGAGACGCCAGCTCTTGTGTTAGTTCTTCTTCATCCATGTTAATTAAGTTATTATCTGAAATGACACCACGTGAATAATTCAACGTGGGATGGATTTTGACTGTTATTGGAATGTCTCCGAGAGATGTGAGCTTTTGAATGAGTTCGGCTTGTTTGGATGTGTTAGTTTCGATGAGAAGGTCTCCTGAACGAAGGGCCTTCACCGATTTTAAGGTACCAACTGTGCCATAGAGAGCTTTATCTATTACAAATGGTGATACTTTGGCCAGCGGTTTTTCGGCATCTGAAGAGTGCAGAAAGAAAAATGAGACAGTTGATGAATTTGAAGCAGCAGTTACAGTGACATGTGTTTGGTTTGAAGCAGTTCTTTGACGTTTTGGTGCATTTTTTGTTTTTCCCATATTTGAATGGGTATTGTTCCACTCCCACCCACCATGCCCACCATGGAGCCCTACAAGGGGACGCGCACACGTAACCGGTGAAAGTTAGTAGCAACGTCAGGTTAGGTGGGAGCTATACACCACCAAAGCAGGCGAGCAGACGCGTTCAAGATCCAAGATCGTCGTGAAGCAGCACCAACAAACCTCAACGACGTCCGGCAGGCCCGGCCCCTCTACCTGCCCAGTAGTGTAACCCCTTCAGCCACCGAGGCGACCACAGCCGATTGACCTGGACGGGGCTAATCCAAGCCTCCCGTTTCGGCTGAATCCGAGGCCAAAGCTAGCGCATCAGGCTAACCAGGATCCCCATCTCCAGCCTTACGGGTCTCCACGCACGGCAAACACGCAGGTAGACAGCGTCCCGGATGGAGCATACGCTAGAAGCAATGCCCCATCCGGGAGGACCCCTCCCCGCCTGAGCGGGGCCCACAATGAGGGGTTGGACACAAAAGACAAAAACATGTACAGGACAAAACGAGACGCAAGACAAGTACTGCAAGATGTGTCGAAATAAACATGTAATTTGGGCTATTGAAGGTGAAGCATATGAGCACAAAAAGCGATGACAATGACGTGTGATAGATTTGGCGTTACCCAGGGTGCACCACGAGGAGGCCTATCACATTACACCCCTTGATGGCATGCAATTTGTTGTTAACTTGATTATTCCAGTGCTCCTGCCAGCGATGATGCATCACTTCCCGGAGGATTGAGAAGTGGTCACTGGCAGGTACCAAAAGGTTATTGTCAATGTTAGTTGTTGTTCGAGCTGCGGTGTCTGCTTTTTCGTTGCCCGGTATTCCTACATGACCTGGTACCCAGTAAAATTTTACTGTGGTACCATGATGAATGAGGTAATGCAGTTCATGAAAAATGGCATGAATAAATGGATGAGTGTGAAACGTACAGGAACACAGTGCTTGTAATGCGCTGAGAGAGTCGCTATAGATGATGCATCGTCGGTGGCGTTTGCGTCGTATATGACGTAGAGCCTGAAGGATTGCGTACAGTTCTGCCGAATATATAGTGAATGTGTCTGGAAGTTTGAAAGATGTCTCCTCACAGCAGATGTAGGCACAACCGACATGGCCAGGGCTCTTGGAGCCGTCGGTATATATGGGGAAGTACCTGTTGTACCTACCCCTGTGCCTAAAGAATATCTGTCGATATATGACATCTGCTGTGGTGGCTCTAGGGTATAATGATAATGAAAGAGAGACATCTGGCAGAGACTGCTCCCATGGTGCCAGTTGCCAAGCAACTGGGGCCACACGACTGATGTCTAATTCTAGTTCTTCCACAAGTGCCCTCATACGAAGACCGTAAGATGGAACACATGAAGGTCGAGCAGCAAATAGTCTATGAAATGAGGGATTAAAAATGACACGATGAAGTGGATGATCTGGAAAAGTCTTCATCTTGATAAAATATTTCAAGGAAAGTTGTTGGCGTCTTGATGTCAGTGATGGCTCGTTGCATTCGACATACAGGCTCTCCATTGGAGACGTCCGGAAAGCTCCAGAACAAATTCGTAGGGCGAGATGGTGGACCGGGTCGAGCACACTCAGATAGCTCCGAGGTGCCGACCCGTATACAATGGAGCCGTAGTCGAGCTTCGATCTTATTAAAGCTTTATATAAGTGGAGGAGCGACTTACGGTCAGCTCCCCACGATGTAGAAGAGATGACCTTCAAGAGGTTCATCGTCTTCATGCAACGAGCTCTTAATTGCGCAATTTGAGGTTTGAAAGTGAGTTTCTTGTCAAATGTGATGCCGAGGAATTTAGTATTTTCTACAATAGGTATTAGATTGTTATTGAGAAACAACTGTGGGTCATCGTGTAGGTCTCGACGCCGACAAAAGTGCATAGCAACAGTCTTGTCAGCGGAGAATGAAAAGCCGTTATCATGAGCCCACTTGCTAATCTTGTTTAGTGCGGTTTGTAATTGTCTCTCGGCTGACCTCATATTCACTGATTGATATGATATCAACAGATCATCCACGTATAGTGCGCCAGTGACTGACAACGGGAGTTGGTTCAACACCCCGTTGAGTCTTAAAATAAAAAGTGTTACACTTAAAATGCTACCTTGAGGTACACCTTGTTCTTGAATTTGGGGAGCTGATAATGTGCTTCCGATCCGTACCTGGAAGATGCGTCGAGCAAGAAAGTTCTTAATGAAAATGGGCAAGTTGCCCCGCAAGCCGCTATTATAGAGGTCGGAAAGAATTCCGTGCCTCCAAGTACGGTCGTAGGCCTTTTCTATGTCGAAAAATATGGCTAGCATATGCTCCCTCTTCACAAATGCTTGTCTTATTGATGTCTCAAGGCGTAATAGATTGCATGTTGTGGACCTGAACCGTCTAAAGCCGCTTTGATGTTTCGATAAAATATTGTTAACCTCAAGGTAGTGCATAAGGCGATAGTTGACCATGCGTTCCATGAGCTTACACAAACAACTGGTCAAAGCAATAGGTCTATAACTGTTAGGTTGCTGAGAATTTTTGCCAGGCTTCGGGAATGCAAGAACAATGGCTGCTCGCCAAGTGTCAGGAAATGAATGGCTGACCCAGATCCGATTGAATAAAATAAGTAAATGTGACAGTGATTCTGGTGAGAGATGCCGAATCATGGAATAATGAATAGCATCGGGCCCTACAGCTGAGTCAGGACTTCGCTGCAAGGCCGTCGTCAGTTCATGAAGGGTGAACAATGAATTGTACCCCTCCGGTGTAAAAGGCCGGAAGGTGTACGATGTACGTTCGGCTGATGATTTAATAGGATGAAACGATGGGGGATAGTTCGCATCACTGGAGACAGCGGCGAAATGGGCGGCGATGGTATCCGCAATATCCCTCACATCGCTGATGATAGTGCCATTGGTATTTAAAATGGTAAGTGGATGAGACTGATAATGACCATTGATTTTTCGGATCCGGTCCCAAATGACTTTAGATGAAGTAGATGAATTGATTCCCGTGGTAAACTTTTGCCAGGACTCGCGTTGAGCCTGGCGCCTGGTTCTTCTCGCTATCGCCTTTGCTTTTAAAAATGCCAACTTGTTGTCATGGGTAGGATACCGCCGGAACCTACTCCATGCTTTCTTTTGTGCTTTAATAGTAAGATTACATTCGTGGTTCCACCAAGGTTTAGGAAATTTAGGAAGTTTCGAGGAGACTTTGGGTATTGATTCATTTGCTGCAGAGATGACACAACTGGTGACAAGGTCGACACAGTGGTCGACGTCGGGTTGCGAAACCATATCCTCCGTGATTTCTGCCTTGACCGTGAAGTCTGCCCATCGGGCGGCCACAAGCTTCCACCGAGGAGGACCCTCAGGTATGCTATGGCTTCGATCAAGGCACTTAACCACTAGAGGAAAATGATTGCTCCCGTGGAGTTCCGGATCAACCGACCAGGACCAGTTGGGCAAGAGTGAAGGTGAGCATAACGATAAATCTATTGCAGTGAAACTATTGTTTGGGGCATGAAAATGAGTGAAACTGCCATCATTCATGATGGCAAGGTCCATGTCTTCTAACAGCCGTTCTACCATTTCCCCACGAGGGGTGTTGCTGTTAGAACCCCATATCATGTTATGAGCATTGAAGTCTCCAAGAAGAAAAAATGGTGGAGGTAATTGATCAATCAGATCTTCTAGATCTCTCTGTAAGATAGTGTCATTTGGTGGCAAATAAATGGAACAGATGGTAATTCTTAGGCCAGTAGAAATTTCCACCGCGATGGCTTGCAGGTTCGTGCGCAGCGTTAGAACGCGCGACGACACATGATGTGGAACCAGCAGAGCAACACCGCGGCAAGCTCTACTCCCGTCATCGTAATTGATACGGAACAGGGAATGTCGCCTGATGTTCCATGTCTCCGAGGGCTTCGTAAAAGTTTCCTGGAGTGCCACGCAAACAGGATGATAGTGATTGATCAAATCCTTGAGATCTTCGTAATTGGATCTAAGACCACGAATGTTCCATTGAATAATGTTGGCCATAAATTTCAAATAGATGTAGACGGTTCAAGGTCTTTGAACTTATTTCGGTCCAATTTCCGGCGAGTAGTACCGGATTCTGTAGGATTATCCAGATCCATGTCACCAATTGATTTGTCATCAAGAAGTGACATGTTTTGTAATGTAGGCTGCTTCTTTGCTCTCTGAATGGCTTTTCTTGAATATCCGGTCTTGAATAGTTTAATTTTAGATTTATTTCCACTATTGATTTTTGGCTTAGTAGCTGTAGTTACTTTGAATGTGTTCGCTGTTGCTTTTCCTGCTTCTTCGGAGGTGGTGGACTCCTTCCGTAATCCAGCAGAGCAACAGCAGCCACAATTATTACATGGTTGGTTAGATGATGATGTTTGAGTTGATGTATCAGCTATTGGTTCAGTCTGAGTTGTTACGGATGCTTTGGTGACATTGTTAGTCGTATTAGCTGTTGATGGATTTGTTACCATATTAGAGTATGATCTACTAGCTATTGGAGTTTGGTTAGGGATTATACGACGACGTGCTTCAATATATGAGATGTTATTTAGGACCTTGATCTTCTGAATCTCTTTTTCTTCGTTCCATTTCGGACATTTCCTGTCAAATGCGGGGTGGTCGCCACCGCAATTGACGCACTTGAATGGTGAATTAGTGCAGTTGTCCGAAATGTGGTCCCTCTCGCCGCACTTTGCGCAGGTGGGTTGACCACGGCACGCCATTCGTGAGTGACCGAATTTTTGGCAGTTGAAACATCTTACAGGGTTAGGTATGTATGGCCGGATATGGAGGTTATAGTAACCGATTTTGACATCTTTCGGCAATGTTGGGGATGAAAATGTCAGGATTATATTACGTGATGGAGCTAGATTGCCATCTTTGCGGCTCATGATATGTTTGGCAGATGTTACGCCTTGAGACGCTAGCTCCTGAGTTAGTTCATCTTCATCCATGTTAATTAAGTTAGGGTCTGAGATGACACCACGTGAATAATTCAGCGTGGGGTGGATTTTGATTGTTATGGGAATGTCCCCGAGAGATGTGAGCTTTTGAATGAGTTCGGCTTGTTTGGGAGTGTTAGTTTCGACGAGAAGGTCTCCTGAACGGAGAGCCTTCACTGATTTCAGAGTTCCAACTGCGCCATAGAGAGCTTTATCTATCAAGAATGGTGATACTTTTGACAGCTGTTTATTGGTATCAGAGCTATGCAAGAAGAAGAATGAGACAGATGATAGATTTGAAGAAGCGGTTTCTGTGACAATAGTTTCACTTAGAGTAGTTCTTTGACGTTTTGGTGCATTTTTTGTTTTTCCCATATTTGAATGGGTATTGTTCCACTCCCACCCACCATGCCCACCATGGAGCCCTACGAGGGGACGCGCACACGTAACCGGTGAAGGTTAGTAGCAACGTCAGGTTAGGTGGGAGCTATACACCACCAAAGCAGGCGAGCAGACGCGTTCAAGATCCAAGATCGTCGTGAAGCAGCACCAACAAACCTCAACGACGTCCGGCAGGCCCGGCCCCTCTACCTGCCCAGTAGTGTAACCCCTTCAGCCACCGAGGCGACCACAGCCGATTGACCTGGACGGGGCTAATCCAAGCCTCCCGTTTCGGCTGAATCCGAGGCCAAAGCTAGCGCATCAGGCTAACCAGGATCCCCATCTCCAGCCTTACGGGTCTCCGCGCACGGCAAACACGCAGGTAGACAGCGTCCCAGACAGAGCATACGCTAGAAGCAACGCCCCGTCTGGGAGGACCCCTCCCCGCCTAAGCGGGGTCCACAATGAGGGGTTGGACACAAGACATAAACATGTACAGGACAAAACGAGACGCAAGACAAGTACTGCAAGATGTGTAGAAAAAAACATGTAATCTGGGCTATTGAAGGTGAAGTATATGAGCACAAAAAGCGATGACAATGACGTGTGATAGATTTAGCATTACCCAGGGTGCACCACGAGGAGGCCTATCACATTACACCCCTTCACTGACTTATCCATAAGTCTATACAACATGTATTGAAAGTAAATGGAATTTTCTTTTCAGTTGGTATGAGAACTGTCTGTTTGTTGTCAGCAGCGAAGAGTAAAAACATTCTTTCAATATTATTATTATAGACGCATTTTACAATATATTTTAATGTGCTACAAAAAAAAAACTGAGTTAAAAATAACTTTACTCAGGTTTGGTGTGCTAGTTTTCAACCTTTTTGAGGCCATGTCCCGTGTAATTAAAACAAATAAAATAAGTCAGGGTTCTAATCATTTGGTGTTTCACGGATCCTTTGTGCCAATAAAGTAAAGGTGACGATATAATATTCTGAATGATAAACAAAGGCCACCAGAACAGTATAAGTCCAATGGCGGTCTAAGGGCAGTGCGGCCTATGGAATTGCACGAGGCACTAAATAATAAGAGATGTCGAAACAAGTTGAAATATTTGATGTACATCAGAGAGAGAGAGTAAAAAATAACTTTTTATTATTTTTAAAAAAAATTACCGTTCAAAATAATGCATACATGTAAAATGACTGAGAGATGGGGAAAAAAATTAAAAGTTTAATTAATATATGCAGTGTTCATTTTTTAGAAAAATAATTTATAAGCAGTACACCTATATACATGTTACTGCCAAAGCCCGAATCGCGGCCGATCTGAGACTGGGCCAGCCACTTCGCGAATGGGCCGAGAGTTTTGGCCAAAGTCCGTCTGAATTGTAGAAATGATTCCGGCATAGACCGGCTATTTCACAAAGTGGCTGGAGATCCCTTGCCAATGCTTGATGTCAGGAACAGGAAATCGTTGAGATCGATATTCACAATTGATCTTGAACAATATTTGACAGTTAGTCTATGGAAAATTTTGCCCAATTCATATAGTCGATACGTAATTTTCGATTTAATTTTAAATATATTATTTTAAATATAGAGACATAGTATACTAATGTCTCTATATTGGTTTTTATTCCTATTTTACACGTCAGCAGAACTACAAATTAATTATTTCTCTCATTTATTTATTTGTCGCCGGTCCAGAAATTATATCTGTCAATTACTTTTTGTTCGTCCGAAAAATTTTCTTATTTATTTTTTGTCGGGCCACAAATTATATCTCCCATTTTTCTTTTCTTTTAGCAAACACAGTATAAAACCGAACTGAGAAAAACGAGACGATGCTTATATTCTCACTAATAGACATGTATTGTCCTCATTTACGAACGTACTTTTGATAAGAAAATAATCTTCCCCCCTCTTTTTCTTCAAACTAATCACCAATACGTACTCATTTCTATGCTCGCGTTTCCCCTTCCCCTAAATACTTTCATCCGTATTGAACCAACACTCCCAAAAGAACCATCCCTCTTCTTTGGGGCTGTTGATTGAGCTCTTGATTCTTGAGTCCTGATAACAGGTAACTTTTGACAATGGCAAAGATAATCCGGCACTGTATTTTTTTTCTCAAGACGATCGATACACGCCTTAGCGTGAATTCTTCGCGTATCTAAACTTTGTACCAAAAATGGGTAAACGATAATCCCGGCATTGTTCTGTACTAAAGATATTTCGCTCCACAGGTGGAAACGTATAATAGTTTTCTTTGTTAATTTCGGAAATATGCGTGGAAGCATCAGATTCGTTTCATTGATTTATTTTCCACCAAGTCCTTTCTATTCATTGAATATTAATTCAGTTGGCTCTCATACACCAACATGTTTTGTGTGTGTGTGTTTCTTCTGGAACGTTTTCACCGAGTCACAATTTTTTTTTTCGATAGCTAACGAATGAATGCCTGGGCGAACAATCCGTTGCCGGGCCAGATAAGCGAGATAACTACCTCTCGTGGGCACGATCTCCCCCACCCCCAATCCCACACACACACAAACAATGGATACGTACTCCTATAGCATTCTCCAAAGGTTCATCGCGACTCATAGAGGCATAGTGGCGAGCTCGAGATACTGATTTGTGTGCCTATTTATGCACTTTGAGGTGGTTCTTTAAAAAGTCAAAGTACAGTATCAACAAAATTATTGATGGGCAAACTACGATCCACTTAGAGGTTCTGTACGGCCCGCCACAAGTTTCAAAATAATAGTATGGAAATTTTCAGTTTCGGGTGTTTTGAAAAAATCCGTTTGGAAGGAGGAGTTGTTCCCTTTCTTGCATATGGAAAATATGTCTGTGAGAATTTGAACAGAAATTTATTCAAAAACGTTGCATGTACAAAATAATAGAACGCATATGCAGTAAAGTTATTAAAATGTACTTATTTGTTTTTTTCACAGTTGTAAAGGATAAACCACTGTCTTTCATTTGTAACAAGACCGCGGGAGTCTTCAAAGTCTACAACACATTCCGCTACTTCATTTCTAAGCATAAAAATTCCAATTATGGATCAATGTCCGAATATGTCCAGACCGTCAAATTTTTTCCTTTTTGTTTGGTGACCCTCTCCTAAAACAGTGTACCCATCACTGTACTAAATGATTCTGAAGATCCGCAGATGAACCATGAATTTTAATCAAGGGTGCCGCAAGTGAAAAAAAATTGAGAATCACTGTCATATAGAATGGGATAACTGGTGTTTCCCAGGCAAGGATTTATCAAGGCAAAACAGACTTGAGAGGAGGAAAAATGCTTTTAGCATTTTAAGAATAAAAAAGAAGCAGAAAACTTTCGAATTACTCAGAAATTAATTCATTTCAAATAATCATATTGTAACTATTGTTGAATAATATTCTTCTTTGTATTTAAATTTCTTCCCTAAGAAGGTAGCAGTGACGGAGAGGATGAGCGCTTTCTGTTCGGTGATCAACGGACAATACCGTTTACAATACTGTTGAATTATTAATAATAATGATTTAAATATAGCTTAAATACTAATACTTATACCATTTAACCAGATGTTCTATCTAAAGAGTTAATTGCTAATTAATCTAAAGAGAATAAATGCATTCAATGTACATTTATAAAAGAATCACTTCGAAGCATTAATAGACACACATATCGATACTTCCATCTTGTTACGACGCACACTTTGAGAAGCACTGCCACAAAGGTCATTGCATATCATATATAGTATTGATTTTTTTTTGTTTCTGTTTATGGATTTGAATTTCTGCATGCAAGTGAAAAAATATATGTATTTCACTTTATTATCGAAAATAATGATTTGAGTGGGAAAAAAAAGAATCATCTGCTACATATTATGATCTTGATTTAAACTTCAGTAAAATGTATTGTAATTTATCTATAGTATAATCTCGTAAATATTTAATTCAATTGACGTTATTTTCGGTGAAGAACCACTTTAATATGTAAGCAGTCTCTAGGAAAATGGCCAGAAAAAAAAAACGTTTTCGTATAAATATCGCAATCGACACACAGAAGCTTCGTATCAGCCTACTGAGATAGAAAAATTGAATAAAACTCAATTATAAAAAATCAACTTAACTTCTGGATGCATCCCCCCCTATCTTGAAGCAGGGCCCCTAGACACGATCGTCTTAAGAGCATCGTGAGCCCTCAGGTAAAGTGATCTTTCTAGGGCCCTCTATGTGTTTACATTCGAAAATTTTAACCTGATTTTATTTACAGCCCCCGGTCTAAACTCCAATCCTCCGGGCCGTACCTGGGTGAGCTCGTGCGTTGAGACAGCACTGTCCTGCGCTCAGGGGCCCCTTGGAAAGTGAATTTATGGCATTGGAAAAAAAAAAAAAAGATAATCATAAGGGACTAAGATTGGAGTCGTGTCAGCTCCATCCTAGTGGGGATCATGCTTTTGGTATTTTTACAAATTTCATAAAATTACCGATTGAACACTAATCCATAATCTGGGGTGTAAAAATGTTCATAAAAGTTCATTAGAATCAGCTATAGTACTAAAAAAAATTGTCGGATAGGCCGTGAGAGCTAGAATTGGCCACTAACTGGAGCTAAAAATTGACTGTAAAATTAAAATGTGACAACTCTCTATTACGGAAAATTATAGCTATTGTTTATACATTTTTGTATACCAATTCGCATCAGATGTATCCATACAGTGATAAGTAATTTAATTATTTTTAATCGAATGTTATGTGAATATCAAGTATAGCAGATTTTGATGTTGCTGTAATTTTTATAATCAGTATAAATGGGAATAATTTTGTGTGAAGTCAAAGAAACGGAAAGAAGGGGGAAAGAAGAATTTTCACTGACGGAAAGTTTATTCCCTGAATTTCATGGACCTTTTCCACTCAGTAAGGCTATTATCGTCAACTTACAAAAGACCTATTCATACCTCTGGCCTTATTGTTGCGGTGGGAGGAATCCTATCAGCGAAAATCCGGCACCCTACTGTTGACAACTGGGGGAAGGCATCGTCTTACCTCAAGAGGCCCTGCCGTTTTTCAAAGGATTTTGGTAAAATCGTGTGCCCGATTCAGAAGATTTTCTTTGAATATGCGTAACTGTCGAAGGGTTAATATTATTATATCCAAAAGATGAATTGTTCAAACCTTATATAATCTATTTTCGTTATTTCATCATTTTCATCGTTCAAATTCTCTTCTTGTTTTCCAAGGAAGGTTATACTTCCTAATATTGGGTAGTGGTGAGTGATATCAGTGTTAAATACTGTGAAGTTTTCTGAAGTATTCCCTCTTGTTCTATAAAAGACGTGATCTATGCATGTGTGACTTTCCTTTGTTTCTCGTGTTATTTTTTTGTGTAGTGGTTCGAATCCATTTATGGCCATTATGTCTAAATATTGTGATGTTCCATTAGTTTCACTATATAGATCAATGTTGATATCGCCAACAATTAATATGTTGCTTTTCAATTTTTCCATATTGATTTCTAATTCTTCATTAAATTGTGTGATTGTGTATGCATGTGAACGGTACAAGAGCAAAATATTAACATCATATTCTGTGAGGTGTATAAACAAATCTTCTGCTGTAGTGAAATTAGTATGTTTTTTTGTGTTGATTTAATTACTCCCCCTGATCTATTGTAACTTCCGGAATTTGTGTAACAGTAATAATCATTGAGATGCTCATAATTTGATGTATAGTAATTGAATTCTTCATTTTCATCTATCCATATTTCACTTAAACAAATAATGTCAATTCTTTTTATTTAGTGTTCTTAGAATAATCAAAAGATTGTTAAAGTTCGTTCTAAGGCTCTGCATGTTGATTATTAAAATGTAAGTGTTCTATTTCTTATGTTATGACACCTTATCACCTTTCTCACTTCTTGAATTTCCTCCAGAGGCCGTTGATCCTCTATGTTTCGTCAGTTTCTTCAATTTTCATTGTCATTTGAGATTGGGTTCAGTCTCTGTAATTGATCTTCTGCATATATTCTTAGTGTTTTAGATTTCTCATCTCTCCGGAGGAAAATCCATCTTTTGCCCAAGCGAATTTATAACCAAGTCTATTTTTGGCTTGCCTCGCTGCGTAGAACAGTTTCTTATTTTCTGGTGTGAGGTGTTCATTGATGTATACTCCGTCATCCTGAAAATCTGGATTTATTTTGTCAGCTGGTAGACTATCTTATCGCTTGGCTTTTTCCATCCAGAGATTCCTTGACCTTTCATTATGGAACCTAACAATGATTGGTTTACTAGTGTTTCTCGAAGGCACTCTGTGGGCTTTTTCTATCTCTGTTGTTTCTTGTATTCCCAGGATTGTTTTCACTGTGTTCATTATTTATTTATATTTTCTTGCTTTGTTTCTGGGATTCCATTTATCTCTATATTATTTCTCCTACTTCTTGTTTCCATATCATTCATTCTTTGTCTCAAATCGTTTACTTCCATTCTCAACTATTTATTTTCTATTTTTGTTTTTTTAACGTCAGAATTAATCTAATCTGTTCTTTGCATATTTTCAATTTTTTTCCTACATCCTCCATTGATTTTGATTGGAATTCTATTGCTTTCACAACCTCCTGGACCTCTTTGGTAAGTTGATCTTGTTTTTGAGTGATTTTATTTACTGCTAGTTCCATGGTCTTTTGATATTTAAATGCCTCGAGCATTTTTTGCATTTCCTCTTCATCTCCAGAAGCCCAACATGCGTGTTTCATCTCTAGTAGCACTTTTCAGCTCATTTTTACAATCTTCGCACCTATTTTAATTAACTTTTTTTAGATTTTACTTACATCTAATGTGCTTAATTTAATATTTGGAACTCATACTAACATTATTTTATCAATATCTCTCACCTGTGTGTTCAGTACTTCCAAATTTGACGATATTTAATGTTTATTTGCGAAAAGCTTGTAGACGCGTGTTTACACACATTACAGCGTGTATGGTAAAAGTCTTATACCATACTAAATTAGATCGTAAAATTTAATTTCACCGTATAAGCCGCACTTCGCGCTTTCTGTCAGGATTTTCATTTCTTGTGGCGAGGGGCATTGGGGTGCCGATAAGAATAATAAATAGCGATCAAATAAATAGAATGTATTTGCATACAATAGAACCGTATGCGCAAATTTCATACGGTTTCTTTTTCTTCCCCAGGTCACATTTGCAAGCGTGGTGTTCTTTTTTTCCCGATAAATTTCAACAGCAATGCCGTTTTAACGTTTGCGGAGCGGCCGTTTTCGTTTCATGTTAGACCATGCATTCTTTGATGCAAATTGTCTGTACTCAATCAATTTCAATTTTTTGAGCATAGCTCATCACAAAATAATACATAATAAAAACATCCGGAATAGCATCCATATTAGTGACAACACTGATTTAATACACAAAAAGAAAGAAAACTAAGTAATGTTATAAATGATGGAGCACATGGGATTATCTCATGCAGCCAGAAGCCGAGAAGTCAGAAAATTCAAAGAATATACCAGTGTCTTCCTCAATTCAATTTCAGTCGTCTTCATAGAGGAATTTCAAACAATGAACATCTCGTAAAAAATATGTTTAATTTCAACATTGTTCAGGGTCAAAATATTTTTTATGTTTAAAGTAGCGCCTTCTGTATGATGCATAGGTTGGACAATCTAAAAGTACGTTCTTTCCACGTTTCAAGTGGATTAAGATTACAATATAGTTTTTCAATGGGTTAATGCAAATGGCTTAATTTGGTTTCAATCTGACTCTAGGGTTGCCAAAACGCAATTGGACTAAAACTCTTTTAAAACAAATTTACCAGTTTTTGATTGTTCTATAATCTGATCCATAGCAGATTTGCATGCATCGCATAAATACAATAAATTGCACTAGTGTGTACTAATCACCTCTTAAAGTTTTTCTATCTTCCCTGTATCTTACATGCATGGTTTAGAAACCTGCTTTATGAATGAACAAAATTAGCAGAAATACAAAGAATACCGCTATTAATGATTACAAATTGTTATTATTCAGTCTGAACGGAAGCATTGCCGGTGTTATCTGGATGTTTACCGTTAGACCTTAGATGTTTGGCCTATATCAAGCATATCTTCTTTCTTTCAAACCGAGCACAACTCAGGTCTATCACCATCATGGGTAATAGATTACACTTCCGGCACAACCTAGTGAGTTGTGCCGGAAGTGTAACTGTGTGAACTGTGTAACAGTCTGAGTGCGTATGTAGTGTTGTTTGATTTTTCAGTGCTGCCATCTATATTTCTGAAGTGAGTGACGTGTTATGATTGAATTACGTTTGTAGGTCTGTTGCTCTCTGTGTCGAGACTTTTTAAAGAGGGGATCGGCTCGCATTCGCGCCTTGAAGTTGGGAACCAAAGAAAACCAACTTCAGCCGACCGCCACTGTGGGGTTCGAACCTATCAAGCATATTTCATTTCATACCGTGCACGCCCAGGCTATATCGACCATTGTCAACTTTAGCCATTTCCCCGGAGGTGGGGGCTGGGTGGTGTCGGATGCTTTATTATGAATATATAAAAACACAGTAAAAATTATATACAGATTTAAATATTTCTATTATACAATTTATTTCGATGAGCTCTTCTGATGTCTTTGTAGCTCTATTGAGCTTGAGCCCTTTGTTGTTCTCTGTGGCCAAGCGCCAGGACCTGAACCACGTCTTTCCTCGTTGGCTCGGGAGAGCCCTCCTCCGTGGCCAGGCCAGGTCTTGGACTACGCGTCTTCCCTCGTTGGGCCTCCGCTGTGGCTAGGTCCTGAACCTCATGATATCATCTTCGACCACTGAGGACGTGTCCGCGCGAGCTGCCGTCGCGTGTGTGCTTTGGCCATCGTAGGGAAATTTCCCTTTTTCATCAAATCGATCCCACCGTAGGGACTTGGAATAATTTGACAACTACTGCATAATGGCCACGCTTAATCCCGCCGGAAATTGGATGTGCATTTTATTTTCAGGTACCACAGACAGGAGTACGTAAGTGCCTTCTCGCTTATTGCCGCTAATTAATCAAATATATGCATTGTAAATTCTTTCTTTTTATCCCTCAGCAACTTGTAGTCTGTATCTTGTAATTTTGTAATGTATTTTGGGGGTAACTTCGCATATCACTGACTTTAATTTTATCGAGCACGTGCTCTCCCAATAAAATTGCGGCACTCACTGGACTGTAGTGGTGCATAACAACCACCCGTAGAGGTTAGGGCGCCCAGAGTTATTCGCACTCACTGTACTGTGGTGGTGCATTTTATTTTATCCTGTTTTTGTAATTAGCGGCAATACAAATATCTTCTCTCCCGAGCCGCAAATAGCGCCTCCTTTCCTGTACGTCGATCTTCGCCATGCTAACGTCATGGATAGACAACCGGCTGAACACATAGTGGGACGGAGAACAAAGCAACGATGAGAGAAGAGATCAGAGCAGCGAAATCAAACACACTGATTCCAATGCGCCTGCGTACATCGGCGCGCACCGCAGCAGAGCGGGAATTCCGCCACAAGCGATAAGAGAGAGCAGCGCATTCAAAATATTTTGTTTTCGCTGCTCTGCTTGCTTGTTTGTAGCTTCAAGATGTCCGTCGAAGGGCTTGTTTTCGCTGTTAAAAAGTGGTAGTGAAGTCAAAAATGTCGCCAGAATCGTTGATAAGTTCTCGACGTCCTTCAAAAAGGTGTGAACGATCAAATGAAAACAGCAAGTACCGAATATAATTTTCATATATTTCCCGTCAAACATTTTTCGTGTGCACGTGCTTAACCAAACCGAAAATGATTTATATTTACATTGAGTTTTTTAAACTAATTTATCATGCACCGTGTGTGGGTACATGTATTTGAGTAGTCTGAATTAAAAACCATCTATGTTTCTGTGGAACAATTGGCAAGTTTTATTTGTTTATTTTCTGTGTACCGTCAATATTTCCATACTGGAAGCATACCGAATGTTTTTTATGCTGGATTTTTGGGTGTCAATAATTACGTTTCTTGTGTAAATAAAATGAAACCAACAAATATTTATACAAATAAAGATATTCGGAGGGGGGGATTTTCCACTTCTACCCTCCGCCTATGCTAATAATACAAATTTAAAAAGGTGGGGAGCTTTCATAAACTTGATATTTTTCTCAATTTTTTACTCCTAAATTTAGTGCAAAATATTATTGATTTTTCGAGAAGTGATTGCACTCAAGTGCTGCGGGAAAAGATGTGTAGGGAGGAAAGCGACCAAAACATGTGGAATATTTCCGTAGTTTATATTTAAAAATAGTGATATTCACACATTATTATTTCTAAATTGTTGTCCGAGCAATGATCTTTATAATTTTTAAGCATTCTTTAATTCAGAAACTCGCGCGATCAGCTTGGTTTTTTATTTGATACTCTCTGCTACATCAAACGCCACCACTATGTGCACTATGTTCCTTGCTCGCAGCTATATTCCCGCGTCGCTTTGCTCGCCGCCTCCACTATGTTCTTAGCCGAAGGCAGCTTGTAGGAGTAAAATAATATTGCAATTTCAGGCAAGACAATGTATACATGTACTACTCTCTAAGGCATTAGCGAGGCGGCCGGTCATCAAGACCCCCCCCCCCCCGCCCCATTGAGAAGATAAGGCAGCGGCTGGCACGAAGCCACAGGGATCCAACGGTCAATCTTCCCAAGAGGCGGACTGATAAGATTATCGATAGAAAGAAGGAAATCGAAGACCAACCATTCCGAGTAAAAGGGTAGAGGCCCAACTTTCTGCGGGACATTCACGTTCTTCGGATTTTCGCCAATCCGAAAGGCTCCAGCACTGAAAATATTCAACACATTGCTTGTATATACATTTTGATATCTCATCCAGCTTTCCATTTTCGTAAACTTTCTCAACTGTTTTTTTGTTTTGTGCAACTGATACTCAAAACTCGATTGAGGGCACTCACTTTGTATTCAAGTATTTTTGGATTTAGTGACCTATTTCAAGCATGGCCACCTTCACTACGTGGTCGAACGTTCACTGACTGATGGAATTATACAGGACAGTGGCACGACGGTCGCTTCTTGCTGGCGATCTACACTCTTATGTCTCGTATCTCGGCCACTGACCACTTTTCTTCAAAAATCCTCTCGGGATATTGTGAAAAACTATATTTTGTCAGAATATTTGCTTTTGAAAGGTAAGTGTTATCTGAATGTGCCTATCGTTCTTCGATTTTGAACTTTTTGAATTTCCCATAAATATATGTTGCGGGACTCCCCTTATCACCTAGTACTGGATCAATTTGGACTCGCAAACGTCCTTGAAGGTTTTTAATTTTTGATCGCACTGAACCCAGGCATCTTTTTTGCTCCAAACACTCGATAATGGATAGAGTCCATAAGTCTTTGCTTTCAACAAAACGTCCGAAGGATAGCGAAAAGACACACAAGACAATGAATCGACGGGGTAAAGACGATTCCAAAGAAAGTGAAGAAGGAAACGACAGAGACTGGTAGCTTGACCTGCCACTCATTAACTGGTAACTTGACTACAATAACCGAGTTTCCGTTGGTAGCTCACCCTCATCACCCAGCATCTTCTCCAGCATTGCTGGATAACAAATACATGATGAACAATACGAGTTTAGTCACGAGGATAGACGAAGAGGGGAAGGAACTGACAACCATCCTGGGCGTAAACACCGACGAAAGAGAAACGTGTGTACCAGACACTGCTGATGATAGCCAAAAGGGATAGAACCCACAACCAAGACTCCTGACCCTCACTGGACCTTATGGTTGACTGGACAACTACTAAAATAAACAGCGAAGAAGAACCCCTGGATGAGAACGACAACAAACAGAAAAAGACCCTTCAAAATAGGAAAAGCCAACGAACTATGGTCGATCATCACAGAAAAAATTTGATTCGGCCAAAACCGCAAATACCGAATTCCTCTAAGAAAAAGAGAGGACATGAAAGTACCGATAACAGAAATAATTTCGGAAGCTACAATCATCGGGTAATCCTAAATAACTGCAAGCACTCCCGCTGAAGGTAGTGGAAGTCTTGCTCGCAAAAAACTAAATTTTTCAGAGATATCGATCAGAAACAATAAAAGAAGGGGGAAAATACACACTTTGCTAATTTTCCCCCGGAACGTAGAAGATAAGGAAAACTTACCAACGATAATCAGAACATATCAGAATTAGAGAAACTCAAAAAGGTTTTGCAGTAGACCTGAGCGAGGAAGAGGATGAAAATGAGCTCAATAGAAAATCTGAACAACATATTGTCGGTAAGACCACCAAAGCTAAGGAGATAACTAATTATGTTCAAAGCAAGGAACAGCGATGCAGATATACAAGAAATCTTAGATAACATCGCTAAGAAACTCGACCACAAGAAAGCAGAAATTGAATACAAATTCCAACTTAGATCAAGATACATAATAATAGAAGACTGACATATATACTCAGAAAGGGAACTCTCTGGATGCAGGGAGAAAAGATCAAAGTTAAAAAATTCATCCCCTCCCCCAAGATGCTTCAACTGCCAGTCTATGGATCACCATGCGAGGGGATGCCAGAGCCTAAAGCCAATATGTGCGAGATGTGCAGAGACACACTACAACGAGTTGTGAAAACTCAAGACATTCCTGCATCAACTGCATAAAACACAACTTGGACTTTGGAACGAGGCTCAAAGTGGTTCATAGTGCATCAGATATTTTGTGTCCAGTATATATAAAATACACTGGAAAAACAACCAAGGCTTTTAAAGGATAGAATTTGGCGGGAGAATATAATAAGGAAACAGTCTACATCATCCACCGGAAAAGAAATCCAGGTTCGTAAGACAAGGAGGAGACCACTCGAGATGGAGAACAGAACAAACCATCAGTAGAGATAACAGCTGGAAGTGGCCTACGATGCAGACGAAGGAGAGTCACAGGTTAACAGTCACATTGAGATCAAATGTCGACAACAAAAGATCAGTGACATGGAGCAAGACCAAAGGTCTTGGGATTAGCGAGCCCACTATCACAGTTCATTTTTCGGGGAACTGCAAAAATGAAAGAGAATATCTAGAAAAAGCCTTTCATATTCGAGTGGTCTCATGCAAGAGAAGGATTTGGAAGAACGGACCTTAAACCTATACCAGGTGCATTGTACGTCCTAGCGAACTTCTAACTCAAGAATCATAACTGAAAACAACATGGAGTCCAGAAACTGAACATTCAACAGTGAGAAAGGCAGGGCCGCAAGATCGTTCTACTTCAAGAACCCTATGTGAACGAGGACCTCATAAGAGGAATACTCGGCGATTGGGTACAATGGATCTTAAAACAGCTATTCTCATTACATACAAACGTATACAAGGAGCAATCTTCGACATCAAACAAAACAGTATAACAATCAAGACTGCCCTGCCCTCAGCAATCGAGAAATTCTGATTACTTCCACTTACGCCACACCATAGACGGAATTCACGAAACGGCCAGGAGAGCAGAGAAGACTCCACTACTGATCGGAGGTGACCTCAACCGCCTGTGATATTGCCTTCGGTTACAAATACACAAAACCAAGAGGCACCAGCCTTTTAGATTTCATAAGGTCCGAAAATCTCACGATATTGAACAACGGCGACCCAAAGTTCCAACACGAGGACGCAGAGGGCAGCCCAGACGTCACACTAATTAACGAAGCAATGCCACCTAACATTATTGAATGGAGGGTTCAAGACGAAGAGACGCTAAGCCAACACAAATATATCATCATCAAAATAGACGAAACACCGAAAACCATGCACACAGTGAAATACTCCAATTCAACTAGAAGAATTAACAACTTCCTTAGGGTTCTGGCATTAGGCTTGAACAGCCTGATGCCAGAACCCTAACTCAAGGCTGAAGAGGAGCTAGAAAATTTAGTTCAAAATTTGAAACCATTAAAAACATTGGCGACAGAACGCTTTGAGTCAACAATACAATAAAATAGGGTATTGCTCCATGGTGGAACAACGACCTTGAAATTCAGCGTAAAAAAGTCAGAGCCCTCAAGTAAAGGGCAAGCAGAGAGTAAGATGGACTGGGAAATTTTTCGTAAAAACGGAGCTTTATACACTAAAGCAATCAAAAAAGCAAGAAGAGATAACTGGAGGAGGTTTTGTTCCGAGGCATCAGACCCCCTTCGGAATTACATATAAAACTGTTAAAAGGAAGACACAAACCCCTCAGATTCTCATGGATCCAGCAAGTAATGATTCCATAGCCACTGCAGCGAAACAACAGCTGGAGAAACTCTTCCCCGAAGACCAAAACTCAATAGTCACCATAGATCAAATCACCAACGCCTCACACAATTGTGGCAACACTTCTGATTTTGAAATTTCTTTTTCAACAATCTCCAGAGTTATATCCAAGTTAAAAGATGAAAAGTCGCCAGGCCACGACAACATCAGCAACCAACTGGTTAAATTCATCTTCAAAAAATTCCCCGATCTAATTCACAAGCTGTTCAACAAATGTCTTGAACTGGGAGTCTTTCCCAAGCATTTTAAGATAGGGAAGGTGATACTCATTTTGAAAAAACGACAGACCCCACTGATATATCAGATCTTATCGCCCTATCCAACTACTGCCAACAATTGGGAAAGCTCTTAAGAAAATTCTCATGCAGAGACCGTCTTACCATACAGAAACCAGCAACTGGTGGTGCCACGAACAATACGGGTTCAGACCAGGGAGCTCTACAGGACATTGCACTATTGGAACTCAGAGAGTACATACAATGCAAGAAGGCTGCTGAGTACGACACAATTCTCTGATCTTTGGACATCCAAGGTGCATTCGATAACCTACAACACTGCACCATTGTAGAAAGGATCAAAGTAATGCCGATTTCTCCTCAGCTACTCAATCACATGCAATATCCTTAAGGACAGGAAGGCAGCAATACTAACATCTGACGGCCTTATAACACATATGACGAGAGGCTGCCCGCAGGGATCCTGTTCCAGTCCCACTATGTGGAATGCGGCCGTGGACTCTCATATGTTCCGGCCATTGCCTCTTGAGGAGAAAGTCCAGGCATTCGTAGACGACCTAGCTCTGATCGCCTCGGGCCCAACAATCAAGAGCACCAGAGACCTACAAAAGATCGACATCTGGTTAACAAACCACAAATTAAAACTGGCTGCCGACAAATCAACCTAAATGTGGTTTACAAGCAAGAAACCAAGCATATCTCTCAATTGATCATCGACGAAGAAAGAACGGGAAAACCTGGCGAAAGAGAGCAAAAAAAATTGAGTTGATTAAAAACACGCAATTAAAATAGAGAGTAATAAACATTTCTCTCTCAAATCCAAAGGCGGTCCTCCTAAAAATCCTGTGGTAAAATGAAACTAAAAAAAATAATAAACACAAAATGTAGAGAAATAAAGAAAACACGCTAAAGGAATCTCACTCGAACGAAGAAAATCACAAAATGCCGCAACGACGCCAAAGACAACCCCTTGGTAAGAGTCTCGTCTCAAGACACGACAGGCTAGGAGTACGGTTATTGGCCGGCGAGCGGAGTGCGATAAAAACACGTCGTTCGCCTTCCGCGTCTAAGACGTGAAAAATGAATGGAATTTATCAATGAACAAAAATGAAATTGACTTATATGACAGGATGTCCGTATTAGAGATAATTTTTTTAAATTACAATATACCCTTGCAATATGTTGACGCATCTTAAATGCAAACGTTATTTGGATACTATGTCTCTAGGACCGACGGTTCGCCAGTAATTTGCGGCTAAGGCGACTTAAGGCAGCACTCTGTATATTCTATATTTGCGATAGTACTAGATAGTAGTTTTGGTTTCATTGTCTTTGGAATTTCATGCTATACCGATTTTTGTAATTCTGGTTGTACAGGGCGTCCATAATTAAAAGACCCTATTTTAAAGTAGCCTACAGGTGAAACGAGTCATCAGAAAATTGTCAAAAATTTCTGGAGGACATGATGAAGTGATGGGGACTTTGTGTCGGGGGAAAAAATTAGTTGCAAATGTCGCCACCAGAGGATGTTTTATTAAGAAATGACACATTTGGGTAAACGTTCGGGGAGGCCAGAGATTAGGGAAGTGCCGGTTGTTGACAAGTTCTTCTGTAAAATGTGTTTTAAGAACATTCTCTTAACACACACGCTGCAATGTGTGGAGGATCTCTGTCTTGCATAAAGATTGCGTCTGCAAGGCAGATCCGGAACAATTTCGTTCTGTAACGCTTCCCTGTGATCAAACATGTCACTGGAGCTGTAGAACGTAGCTCCTCGTAGAAGTAGGGACCGATAATAAATGATGCAGTAAATCCACACCACATCGTCACTTTTGGTGAATGCAACGAAACCTCTAAGATAGCGTGAGGATTTTCTGGTTCCCAAATTCGGCAATTGTGAGTATTGACGGTACCATCCAAGGGAAAATGCGCTTCGTCTGTCCAGAGGATATTCCGAGGCCATTCTGAATCTACCTCAACGTGAGATAGCAACTGCAGCGAGAACCGGAGTCGAGCGTCATAATCATGTGGAAGCAACCGCTGCACAAATGAAAGTTTGTACGGAGGATATTCCGCATGATCTTGTGGACAGTTGAACGTGGCCTATTCAACGCCTGTGCTACACGCCTGACACTAGTGACACTCTACCACGAGAATTTTAAGCTCCTGTACTTCGTCTACAGAAACGGGTCTTCCTCTTCCCAGGACAAGCAGCCAACGATCCTGTGGTTTCAGATTTCGTTATATTACTCCGAAGGTTTTTAACATTCATTGGACCTTTTCGAATCCTCTTCCGATATTTCCGTAGAGCAGTTACTGCGGAATCGCTTTTTTGGTGAAACAATTTGACCAAGAAAGCGCGATCTCGTAAACGTATCGTCATTGTGAGCAGCAAATAAGATCTCCGCGAATGTTTCTAGGTTTTAACGGCTGCTGCGTGACATCACATAAATTTGCATCTTTACTACAGGTGTTCAAAGTGAAACGCTCTCTGGTGGCTACATGTGCAACTAATTTTTCCCCAGAAACAAATTCTCATCACTTCATGAAGTCCTCCACAAAATTTCACACTTTTCTGATGACTGGTTTCGCCTGTAGGTTACTTTAAAATAGGGTCTTTTAATTATGGACGCCCTGCACTTTTCTCATATATCACGACATTTAAAAAAAAAAAATCAAGAAATTTTTAAACTTTTTCAAGTACCTTCATGCGTTTTGAAGATAGACTTCGAGTTCAAAATGTGTTATAACGAGTACACTCTTATTTAGTTCATTTGCATGGGATAATTAGTCTTTGAGATATGATCCTGTTTATGGGCATGCGTCTAATCGAAAATCATGGGTTCGCTTTGCGCGCAGTTCTGACGTTTCATGAATGCTGAAGGGGTACTGGCACAAATTTTCATTCTTCTTTGAAACAATGGTGGCATAATGTCTATTTTTAGCTGAGTTATTGGAGTTCGGAATTACTTCTAAAGCAGGGGTTCTCAACCGGCCTCCAAGTGCACCTTCCAGGGGCTCCGCGGCGACTCGAAAAAAATAATATAAATGAATAAAAGAGGCCTACAGATTTCTAAAGTGAAAATTATGTACAAAAAAAAGAGCTCCTCGAGTCAAACAAGCCTCCGCCATAAAAATTACATACTGGATAGGGCTCCGCGAGTCAAAAAAGGTTGCGAACCGCTGCTCAAAATAAACTGTCGCTTATTTGGGCACAATTGCCTTCCCACACTCGGCATCGAATTTAAAGACGTTTGTTTTACGTCAAAAAACAGTATTAAATACATAGAGAAAGGTTGGCTGAAAGAGGGTGTAAAAATAAAGAAACCTCCTTCTTTAATCTTTTTTTTAAATTTCCTATATGTTGACAATAATACCACTTTTTGAGATTTATGGCAACTCGTTCAACTGCACATTGTCCAAATTTGTTACGAAAGCCTTATGAAAGATCTCCAGGCCATTGAACACCACTGTTCTAAACTGAAGGACGAAAAAAACTGATTATTTGCATACGCATGCCTGTACCAGAGTACGGCGCTGCGGTCGGCAACGCCTATATAACACAACAAGTGTATGGCATAGTTGTTAGATCGGTTACTGCTGCTACAATGGCAGGTTATCGAGATTTAAGTGAGTTTGAACGTGGTGTTATAGTCGGCGCACGAGAGATGGGACATAGCATCTCCGAGGTAGCGATGAAATTTGGATTTTCATGTACGACCATTTCACGAGTGTACCGTGAATATCGGGAATCCGGTAAAAAATTAAATCTACGACATCGCTGCGGCCGGAAAAAGATCATGCAAGAACGGGACCAATGACGAGAATCATTAAACGTGACAGACGTGCAACCCTTCCGCAAATTGCTGCAGATTTCAATGCTGGGCCATCAACAAGTGTCAGCGTGCGAACCATTCAACGAAACATCATCGATATTGGCTTTCGGAGCCGAAGGCCCACTTGTGTACCCTTGATGACTGCACGACACAAAGCTTTACGCCTCGCCTATGCCCGACAACACCGACATTGGACTGTTGAGGACTGGAAACACGTTGCTTGTCTGACGAGTCTCGGTTCCAATTGCTTCGAGCTGATGGACGTGTACGGAGACAACCTCATGAATCCATGGACCCTACATGTCAACAAGGGACTGTTCAAGCTGGTGGAAGCTCTGTGGTGGTATGGGGCGTGTGCAGTTGGCGTGATATGGGACCCCTGATACTTCTAGATACGACTCTGACAGGTGACAGATACGTAAGCATCCTGTCTGATCACCTGCACCCATTCATGTCCATTGTGCATTCCGACGGACTTGGACAATTTCAGCAGGACGATGCGACACCCCACACGTCCAGAATTGCTACAAAGTGGCTCCAGGAACACTCTTCTGACAACCTAAATCCCCAGACATGAACATTATTGAACATATCTGGGATGCCTTGCAAAACGTGCTGTTCAGAAGAGATCTCCACCCCCTCTTACTCCTACGGATTTATGGACAGCCCTGCAGGATTCATGGTGTCAATTACTTCCAGCACTACTTCAGACATTAGTCGAGTCCATGCCATGTCGTGTTGCGGCACTTCTGCGTGCTCGCGGGGGCCCTACACGATCTTAGGCAGGTGTACCAGTGTTTTTGGCTCTTCAGTGTATATCAAATGGTTTGGAAACCACGTAGCGGCCTTTGTTAGCGTCTAAAATGTACTTGCACATTGCTGGCCGCTATGGTGGTCGAGTGTTCACAGTCGGACTCGCATCGCGAGGACCCGGGTTCGAACCCCACCGCCGCCATAGTGGTGGTCGGCTGAAGTTGGTTTTCTGTGGTTCCCAACTTCAAGGCGTGAATGGGAACCGATCTCCCCGTTAAAAAGTCTCGCCACAGAGAGCAACAGACGTACAAATTATAATTCTATCATAACACATCACTCACTTCACTTCTGAAATATAGATGGCATTACTGAAATATCAAAAAACACTGGGTACACACAGAGTTCGGCCCTCCTCACACGGGTAAACTAAAATTGAACCCGAGGTGCCTCAACTTGAGAGTTGAGTTGACTAGAACGAGTCGAGTTGCCCGTTCTCCCTCACACGGCGCTCTAAAAAAATATTCAAATCCCGGAAATTGTGTGTGTGTGAGAGTGAAAACAGCATTGTCTATAGTTCTTAGTACCGGAAAATATCTTGTTAACCGGGATAGGAAAAAATCGAAATTTATCGAAATTTATTTAAATAAAAATCGTTAAAAAGAAATAAGTGAAATAGTTTCTATTATAAAAGTGAAATTACTACAGAATTTCAGTTCACAGGTAAATACGCTATATCATTTTGAAATGAAAAATATGGCATATTTATATAATTTTTTAGTATAATTTCATTTACAAGATATACAGAAGACTGGATGTTGTGAAGATATTTATTATTTGAGATGAGTTTTTTCCTTCCTTAAAAAATTAACATCTCAAATAATAAATATCTTCACAACATCCAGTCTACTGTATATCTTGTATTAACAAGTGGATAGCGACATTCATGTCATATAATTTCATTTGTTTTGAGTGATTTTAATGGAAAAAAAATTCGCAATAAAATGTCTATTTTCCCTCAATAAGTATGCCTCTCAGTACGTATATGTTCGATTGATTATTATATAAGTTATTGTTTATTGTTAAAGTATTGTCACGTAGTACTTTGAGTAGTTTCATTAGATGAAACTGTAGGCAAAACTACAGACAAACAACATGAATCGTTGTTTACGTTTAAGGGAATGATTTTCCCCGAATACTCCCACACACAGATGTGCCTGTACGTGACAAATTCCAGGCAAGGGGGAAAATCATGGACCATCCCTATACGACACGTACTTGTTTTGGTACATGTTGTGAAGGTAAAGTAGTTTTTGGAGGTGCTTACCCAGGGCCGTCTTTTAAGAGCATCTTGGGCCCCCGAGCCATGTATTTTTTTTTTCGAGGCCCTACTTGGCAAATTCACTTGGTTACTCCTGAAATTTTTTACCAGATCTAATTTTCGTGATGCCCTATCTTCTTTTGAAATTCCCCCGGGGGAGGGTGGGCTCATGTGTTTACCACAGACCGGTCATCTGGGGGGGGGGAATCAGGGGGCTATTGACCCCCCCCTCGGCTTTCCAAAGTGCACTAGAAATGGTGTGTATATATATACATACACTGAGTATATGTTATTTGCCCCCCCCCCCCGGAAAAAGTTGAAATGACAGGCCTGGTTTACTACACTGGTGTAAGAAATTAAGAGAATTTGCAGACTTGGTCGATTATCTCTAGAACTACTGTACCGATTTTAATGAAATTTGATATATACATACACATTGATACAATACAAAACAAATAACCATTCAATAATCGTAACACTCGTTGGGCTCGGAAGGTATGAAACAGCGGTATAAGAATAAACAAAAAAATGGGTTAATGGGGGGTATAGTCCCCTCTTACAGATATACAGGTCTCGCAGCGTGATTTCATACTTGAAATAAGGCAGTTTATCATTTCCTGTGGCAATTGGTCCCACTCGTTCAGCAACGCTGTTTTCATTCCCTGGATGGTTCCCGGAGGGGGGTTGCGAGTTGCAATTGCCCTCCCCAGAGCGTCCCAGACATGCTCTATAGGGATAAGGTCTGGAGATCTGGCTGGCCAATCCATCCGGCGAATATCCTCACTCTCTAGAAAATCGTCGAACAGAAGAGCTCTATGTGGCCTCGCGTTATCGTCCATTAAAATGAACTCAGGGCCAACTGCACCCTTGAAAAGGCGAACATAGGGCTCCAAGACCTCATCCCTCACACCAGTCACAGTGCCTCTTTCAAAGACATGGAGAGGTGTGCGGCCATCCAACATGATGCCTGCCCAGACCATTAAACCTCCTCCGCCATAATGGTCGATTTCGCGGACATTGGAGGATAGGTAGCGGGTCCCTGGTTGTCTCCATATGAACGTACGGCGAGAATCGGTGCTTAGGCTGAACCGGGACTCATCAGTGAAGAGAAGCTCATTGATCCATACTCCAATCTCTATGCTCTCTGCACCATGAAAAACGGATTCTCCTGTCCGTAGAAGTGAGCGGGACGCAAACAGCAGGTCTTCTTGCAAACAACCCTCTCTCATGAAGTCTTTTGGAAACAGTCACCCTTGATACACGGGTTCCTGTGGCTGCATACAAGTCACGAGAGAGCTGAGAAGCTGTAGCACTGCCGTTACGCCTCGCTATAATCGACAAATGACGATCTTCTCTGGCCTTCGTGGCTCTTGGACGACCTTGCCCAGGCTTTCTCTCGATGGATCCGGTATCCTGGAACTGTTTCCATAATAAGTTACACAAGACGCTGGCCGTTAAATTGAACTCTCTACAAATCTGGACTTGAGATTGGCCTGCTTCCAGCCTCCCCACAATTCGCCACCTCATTCCATCATCTAAACGTTGGTGGTTAATCGTTTTTACTGTTACAATTTGAAATTAACCGATTGCTGCAAAATAACACCAAGAAGTTAGCCGAGGTGTGCTAGCGAACGAAATGAGTCTTAACTTACGCGCACTTACGAAGCCTGTTTCTCTACTGGCTCCGCCTACACACACGTGTACGTTTACGTATTTGGCGCACAAGATTTGCATTTTTGTCTAGAAGCAGTGGTTTTACATTCAGTTCAGTTCTTTTCATGAAATTCGATAAAATATGCAAATTCTGTTAATTTATTTCACCAGTGTATTTCATTCAGTGGCGTCATAGCCGGAGGTGCTCAAGCACCCACGGTAATTTGTGGCATTCAGAAATTAAAATTTCCAATATAAAACTAAAGACGAGCACCCACAGTTTCGAAACAATTCCGACGCCCCTGATTTTATTATAATTTCAAAATAGTATCAATTTAAATAAAGAAATCGTATTTACCTGTGAGCTGAAATTTGTCAAAATTTCATATCCTTTCAACTGATAATTTATTACATATAATATATATACTCTGGATTGCTTTTCAATTTACTCGAATGACGAAAATATGAAGGAATGCTAGAGGCGGTTTCTTGGTTTCTTCAACAAAAGTTGGCGGCGACAAGCATGCCAGTCGCAAAGTGATTGAGTCGCGTTCGATATTTCGTCGCCAATACGCCAATTTACTCGTGTGAGGACGCCTATATGCGTGCTGGTTTTCTAGAAACGGTTTCTCTTATCAGTTGCCGGACTTTAAGGCCCTCCTCACACGGGGAAACTACACTTCCGGCACACCTCACTAGGTAGTAAATCGCCCATAGATGGTGATAGACCCGAGTTGTGCTCGGTTTGAAAAAAAAAAGTAATGCTGACGTGATCTATTCTCCTAGGGAAGATATTGTATTTTTACAGCCACGACATTTCATTATTATCTCATAGTTTCTTGTGCAATTAAACAAAAAATTTTAATCTAATTCAACATACTTCTCGCACATTTCTGGTTGCGTGAGAAATTTCAAGGTCTCTAATGGATAATGATCCATATTTAACATATATGTACGAAAATAGCATTTCTGACGCAAAAACTAAAAAGTACGCGTTTAATTAACCTGCAAATGCGAAAGGTGAAGTGAATGTGATGTCGGAAAACCAGCGCAGGTTCAGGAAAGGGAAGTCATGTGTAACCAACCTCCTTTCCTTCTATGATCACGCGACTGAGGCTTTGGAAAAAAAAAACAAAAAAACGTCGGAATAGTTTATCTTTTAACAATGTCGACGTTAAAAGACAACTGTTGATTTCCGGAAGGCATTCGATCGGGTCCAACATAAGCTCTTGAAGCATTTACGTGAAATTGGGATTGGGGGCAACTTGTTGAATTGGATAGACTCCTGTTTGCGAGATACAGCGGTTTATGGTGAAGGGGGAATTTTATGATGGGACAGGTCAAAAGTGAAGTTCCTCAAGGAAGTGTCCTTGGTTTTATTATTTTTTCACTTTTTACCGATAATATTGGAAAGAGGCAGATGACGTGAAGCTTATGGAGGTAGTCGGGAATCAAAGCGAAAGGCTTCAAATGAACTTGAATATGATTGTAGCATGGGCTAACGATTGGAGCATATCCTTTAGCGTTGACAAGTGCATAGCCGTTCATTTTGGTTTGAACAATCCACGTTTCACTTACGAGTTGAGTGGTGGTGGCATTCAGGATGCAACTAGGATAACCGTTGGGAATCCTCATTGACGAGCGACTTGGATTTTCTGAACACTGGTCAGCGGTGGTTAAGAAATCGTACAGAACGCTGTTTCATTCTCAAAAGGTCTCTTCGCGTTCTCCCAATTAATCCTTCCGCTTTTCCGGGGCTTAGTTCGTCCTGGATTGGAGTATGCCGTTAGGTTTTAGAGACCATACTTACAGAGGGACATTGATGAGCCACGCGTTCTCGTGAACAGCACGAGGCTGAAGCTAAGAAGAGCGATTTGATTTTTCAAAAATGTTGACATTGGAAGAGCGCAGGTGTCGGGAGGATGTGATTGAATTGTTTAAAATTTTTAACGAGTTTGATAAAATGGACCTTGAGTCATTAATGCATTGTTAATCAACTGCTTTGACAAGGGGGCAATTCTAAGTTATTGTGTCGCAGGGAATTTTTCTCTAATAGGGTTGTTAATAAATATAAATAGGCTACCCCGGTGATAGAGTAAATTCTAACACGATTGATGAGTTTAAAAATACGATAAACATTTTGGGATAAATCGAGATTATTCTTATTTTTTATGGGGAATATATATATTCATAATTTTTGGTTTTATTGCTATTATTGGGTTGCTGTATTTTGGATATAGTTTATATGTTCGACAACCATATTTTTACGGGCATCTTTTTCAGCCACCTCTTTGGGCATTTTTGTCTATTGTGGTCTTTGTATTTGTATATTACAATATTTTTTTTATTTAATTTGCAGGAGAATGTTACACAGTACTGTGATGAAAAGTTTTGTCCCAATGGAGACGTAAGACGTCCAGTGTGGAATATTGCTCATATGGCCAACGCTCTGTATCAAGTAGACAGTTTCCTTAATGATGGTGCAAACAGTATTGAGTTTGATATTAGTTTCGACTGGGAAGGAAAAGCAGAATATACCTACCATGGTGTTCCATGCGATTGTTTCAGAATTTGCACAAGATACGAAAAAATATTTAACTACCTTGATCGCCTACGACATCTCACTACACCAGGTAAAATAAAATTTGAAAAATGGAAAACAAAAATTGTCAAGCATGTACAAAGATAATTGTTTAAAAACTTTTATGAAATTATATAAAATTGTGATGCATGAAGTTTGATAATAATTGCAGTGGACTCGGCTAATTTAAATGTAATTTTCATTTTTTTATGGGTGCAAAGTGATAGGCTTCTTCGTGTTGCACCCTGATAGTGCAATATCTCTCACAAGTCATTGTACTTATTAGTGATTGTACATTTAATCATCCTTGTTCTTCACAATATTATGTACGTCACATCTTTCACTTGCAAATGCCACTTTTATGTTTCATTTTTTCTGTCGCACAACTAAGTTATGTTCTTGCGTTATGTTTCATCGTCTCGTCTTTTGTAAGACTTAAGGTCACCACACACTACTTGGACATGACGTGGGACAGAGTGATGATGCAGTACTATAAGCAGTAAAACACGATGCTTGCTGCGGCAAGGAAACAAACACAACACGAGTATGATACATGAAATATAACAAAAAACGGCAGAATGGTGCATCAAAGTATGATACAGTAATAGAGGACTATGCAATATATATGTTATAGTGAAAGTGATAAATACGATATTATAATATACATATGTATAATGTGTAATTGCCAATCATTTTGGTAAGTTTGAAAAATTTCCCTAAATTTATCACCAAACCGTCGTAGGTAAATTCTAAAAAATTATCACGTTTACCGCTGATTATGCATAATACCCAAGCGTGACGTTGTTGGTTACTATGATAAATCGTACTATATGATAATTCATAAATGAAATGTGTCATTATATCGGGGTCCGACTATATTCATCACACATATTAGATTCATTTGGAATTTTAAATATTTATCAAATTCACGAATTACACTAGGTTATGCATAATCAGACACAGGCGATAAATTTCAAGTATGTACTTATCAAATTTACTAATGACACGTTTGTGTATGGTTATTATGCATAATCGACGGTAAAAGTAATTTTTTTTAGTATTTATCAAATTTATCAATGACGCTGGGGTGTTATGCATATTCACCGGTGAAAAGTGATAAATTTATCAAACTTACTAAGACGATTGATAAGTATGTATAAGAATCGATTTATCACATTTACCGTAACATACAGAGGAAATAACGTTGAGGAATATAGGTTGTTTGGACCAAAAAGCCTCAAGGGCTGTTGAGTTCTCGTCTGTCGTGTATCCTCTGATCTTTCTTCTTAGGGGCTGGTGGTCTTTGTCAAAGGGCACCGTTGTGGCATAGTGGAGAGTGCTGTCCAGCGGCCCGTGCTCGTAGAAGAAAAGAGTCGTAGTTCAGTTCCGGTCTTGAAGGTGGACTTTATAACCTGTCTTCGTGTTATTGTCCCAACAATGTTGGCATTTATGCACAATTTCTTGTTTGAACTTGGCTTTGGTCCGTAATTTGAGGGACGAGGGGCGGCAATCTATGAGATTTCGTTTTGTCGCTTGTTTGGCGAGCGTATCTGTCTCTTCATTCCCCCAGTTTCTCTCATGAGCCTTGACCCAGGACAGTTAGATGTTGGGGAATGTTATTATAGTCCTATCATTCTTGGTGAGGGGGGCCGCAAATGAATACAGGGACGACAGAGTCCGTGAAGATCTTGACCTGGTAAGAATGCTTTTTTGGTGGCTTCCAACAAAGCGTGAAGTTCGGCTTGGGAGACAGATGTCTCTTCATTATTAAGTTTCTGGTCCCATTTGAATGTTCCCTTTCTCACTTGACGACCAAGACAACCCGACGGCTAATTCCTTGGATGTCTCTACAACAGGAAAAGACGCCACCTTCCCCGACACGTTCGGCAAAACAACGAATGAATCTAGCAAAACACCAAAAGAATTGGTAGATGAAATTAGGGAGATCTGCTCTGGCAACAATAACTCGGGAGAAAGCCGCCTGACCAATATTTCTTTTGAGGATCATAAAGCTGGAGCACAACAACACAATTGAGGAATACAATTTACAATGACATCTAGACGGACGCCCTCCCTCACGTCAATCTTTGAATAGGAATACGAATATCATCACACTTTCAACTGAAACATCTCCGGCTTGTTTCTCAAACCCAGCCTCTCTCTCCTACATCCACCAACACTCCACTACATATTCTTCCATATCAACCCTTCCTCCTCCAACTCTTTCTTCTCTTGATCTCCCTTACCCCCAGATCCTCTATCATCCCAAAATCCTCTTGCACCTCCACTGAACCTTCCTGGAGCCGCCCTGGCCAAGCTCCTTATATCCCACATCCTTTCCCCTAATCAAATCCAAGCACACCGTGTTGCAACCTCGCAACAAACTTTCATCTAAAACGTCTAAACTTGCACAACCTGCAATCAAAGCACCCTCGACTTCAGATCATCATCCTATCGCATGAACCTCCTCTTACAACACTGTTAACTGTTCCATTGATTCCCCCCCCCTACCTTAATCATATGTTCAACTTTTCTGTCTCAACAGACAGTTATACACCCTCCCGATACACGATGATCACGTACACAACGAGCAGGGAGAGCTAAAGTCGATCTACCGGCACAGAACAAGATTCAAAAATATTTTTTTTTTACTTTTAAACCGCACACCACTCAGGCTGTCGACATTCGTCTATTTCAGTCATTCTCCCGGTTAAGGGTTTGGGTGGTGTCGGGGAACTTTATTTTCCATGTACATAAAGTACATACACAAAAAAACAGCATAAAAAAGAAAGTCTTAAATTAATTACAGTATATACAAATCATGACATACAAGCTGATGACAGAAAAAGAAAAAAAAAAGAGAGGCAAGCCAACTGTACAATAAACGTTCGCCGGGGGCCTTCAGCAGAGGACTCGCTTGTCTTCAGCTTCGCAGGAGATATGTCTGCAATCAGTCCTAGTCTGACGAGTCTGTCAGCCTGGCCGAGTGTCTTGGATCCACAGCGATTGTGCTGGGCCCCTCCTCATCCAAGTCCAGTCCGATTATCTTAGTCTTGTCCGGTTTGCTTATAAACATTCCCTACATTTCTAGCTACATTGTACAAATTTAGCGCATCGTGATTGGCCGAAATGAGTGATGAACCATTACGTCACTTATGGTGAAATTTTGGCTGGCGACGTTTAACAATAGATACATTTAATTATTCTTGAATCCGACATCCACCGTTGGAGTAATGGTTATAGTACGAGACTCGCGTACCAAAGATTGTGTGCTCGATTCAGTCTGAAACCCATCCAATTTTTTTCCCATCATTTACTGATTTCCCAAAAAATGTTTCCATTTTGGTGTGGCATTTGCTATGCATGATACTACTGATCATCATAAGCTGTTATCCAAATTTCCCGAACTGACTAAGGTAAATTTCTCGATCAAGTCCGTTAAACATGACACTACTCATTTTATCGAGACGACAGGCTCACCTGTGTTTGCCAAGGCCAGACGTTTGGCACAGGACAAGCTTACTATCGCTAAACGCGAATTCGCTTACATGGAAAGTCAAGGTTGGTGTCGGCCCTCCAAAAGCAATTGGCTAAGCCTTTTGCATATGGTTGCGAAAGCAGATGTGGGGATTATCGTATGTTAAATGCCAGAATGAAACCCCACCGCTACCTAATTCCACACGTGCATGACTTAGCTAATTTTCTCGCTGGAAAAACAATATTCAGTACCCTTGACTTTGTTAAAGCATACTACCAGATTCCGGTACAGCCAGCACACATTGAGAAGACGGCAGTCTTAACTCCATTCGGACTATAAGAGTTTCTTTACATTCCTTTCGGTTTGTGCAATGCTGGCAAAACACTGCAAAGGTTCACGAACTCTGTACTTCAAGAATTTGACTTTTCTTTTCCTCACTTGGATGATGTACTTATCGCTTCGACGTCTCTAGAGGAGCAATTCGGAATTGTCTTGAATATTGATAAGTGCATTTTCGGAAATACTGTAAGTGAGCACGGTATCAAACCATTGGAAAAGAAAGTTGGAGGAATCCTGAACTATCAAGAGCTGCGTCGATTTCTCGGGATGCTTAATTTTTACAGACGCTTTATCCCAAACGCCGCGAAAAAGCAAATTTTTCTTAACGCGTATCTTAAAGATAGCAAAAGACACGATAAACGTCTCATCCAATGGACTGAAGAATCCAAAATCGCCTTTGAAAATTGCAAGACTGATTTGGCTAATCTAACCCTTTTGTCATATCCACAACAAAATTCTGCGTTGGCACTGATGGTCGATGGATCCGACTATGCGATTGGAGGTGCCCTACAACAACGAGTTGGAAATGACTGGCAACCCATCGCATTTTTCTCTCGTAAATTGTTAAAATCTGAGCAGAACTATAGTGCTTTCGACAGAGAACTATTAGCCGTATACGCTGCTATGAAGCATTTTCTATACCTATTAGAAGGACGGCACTTTATAATTTTTAGTGACCATAAACCATTGTCCTATACCTTCAATCTCATCAATAAGAACAACTCAGCCAGGCAGATAAGGCATCTGGACTTTATATCTGATGCTGAAAATGTTGTTGCTGACGCTTTTTCCCGAATCAGTTCGATAGAATTTCCTTCTCTCGATTATAAAGAAATTGCCAAAGCTCAAAGGGAAGATGAAGAGTTGGAACAACTTCACACTTCTACTAGCTTAGAGTTCAAACCTATGCGGATCAACAGCGAAATTGAAATTTCATGCGACGTTTCAACTGGAAAGGTTAGACCTTACGTTCCTGAACCATTTAGACTTCAAGCATTCAGCACTGTTCACAACTTGAATCATCCTGGCAAACGAGCAACTGAAACTTTGCTCTGCAGTCATTGTTTGAAGAAAGGCTGTGCAGAGAATGGTATAAGACTTGTCTTGCATGCTAAAAATCTAAAAGCACCACTTGTAAAATTCCCGTTGTGGGATAAACGTTTTGGACATGTGCACATAGACATTGTGGAACCACTCCCATCTTCCCGTGGATTTCGGTACTGCCTAACAATAGTGGATCGTTTCATTCGCTGACCGAAAGTTTTTCCCATGGAGGGCATGACAGCAGAAACTGTTGCAAGATGTTTCTTTTCAGGTTGAATCAGCCGTTTTGGTACCCCTGAGACCATCACCAGTGATCAAGGTCGACAGTTTGAAAGTTCCTTGTTTCGAGCCCTTGCTACAATTCTTGGTATTAAAAGAATTCGTACCACACCATATCATCCGGCCGCAAATGGTTGTTGTATTGAACGTTTTCATCGTGACATGAAGACTGCATTACGCTGCCTCGACTGCCAGGCAGTCGAGTGGCATTATCCCCATTGTTTCATCAAATCATCTACCGAACGGTACGAATCACTGTTCACCCTCCAGGAATTGACGACGGCCTTAGGCCGTGCTGTATTCTGAAATTGCATCGTGTCCCCGTAAGAATACTACTCTGTACCGGCATGCTGATACGCAAAAATTGCAGTGCCAACCGCACACGGAACTGCTTATGTTTCTTATATAGTATTGTGCCCTGTATTGGATTGCTTTGTACTGAAATGTATTGAATGAATTGTATCATATAGTACGGCATTGCACTCTGAAATTGCATCGTGCCCTGTAGTGTACTGCATTGTATTGTACCAATGTCCGCATAACATACGGTACGGCATAGGTTATGACATGCACCATGAATGTGCATCCTGTTTGATTGAACTGTACATAGCAAATATACTGCTACTATCATGCCCGGACTGTGACCGGAACTGCAACCAATTGTATAGATTATGTATTGACATTCGTACCACTAGACCAAAAGAGACGAGGTGCAAAAAGAGGCCAAGAGCCCAAAAAAGACACCACAAACGTCCAAACCCAAGCGAGAGATATCAATGGCTCATTAGAATCAAATAGCCAAAGGAGCAGTGGCCCAGCACCTGGGCTGGCCACGGAGAATCAGCGACGGTTCACCGGAGCCACTCAACCAAAGGAGCGGTGGCCCAGCACCTAGGCTGGCCACGGAGACCCAGCAACGGCTCACTAGAGCCACTCAGCCAAGGAAGAAGCAGTGGCCCAGCACCGGGGCTGGCCACGAAGACCCAGAAATGGATACAAGGAATAAACCACTCTCCGACGCGGGAAACTGTCGAGAGAAACCATCACAAAAAACTACGCCCCATGTTGTCAAATGTCGCGAGTGCGGTTGTGGGGGAAGAAACAAAAATGTATAAATTGTATTTTTTGGAACAAATAAACAGTTTTCTGGGGGATTCTTGGGCCCCTCCCGGTGGCGGGATGACTGCCTGGGTGGGGGAGACGCTGCCGTAGATCGCAGAACACCCTAAAGACCAGGCCTTGCGCTTGCAGCAAGGGTCTTAGACAGAGGGTTGGGGGTGCCTTTCGGACACTCTCCGGAGGGCGTCTTGGCCCGGCACCCCTGACTCTCCCCAGCGCGACCCAACCCGCAAGGGTAAAAGGCTTATATCCCGGGAGGGACAGAGCCTGGGTCGTGACTGGTCTGTCAGCCTTAGGCCGTGGATACACTCAAGTCAAGGCTGGCTCAGTAGTCATTCACAAATATTTTGCTTCCAATATTTACCTTTCTCTGATGCAAAGAAGCAGCAGCGGCATAGACTGGCTACACCCTGACTCAGCTTGGTCCAATATTCCTTGGCGAATATTTGCTAAGAGCCGGTTTCTTCAGAACACTCTTGTTGTGACTGTAAGCGTTCTTTGTGGCCAGACGGATTGGAAGATTAAGAAGTAAGGCGGACCTTTGACTTGGGTTGGAAGCTGGAAGGCACTCGACTAGACTTCCAATACCGTGGAACGTATTGAGAACCAGCCTTGACAACAGTGTGGTCATGGCTTCACAGCAAAGTCGAAACGTGGCTAGAGAGCCAGATGATATTCATTATTCCTACGCACAGCCTTATGGTACTGCTTCTTATCACTAAATTCCTCTATCAAATTTTTTGTGATGCTCCGAACTTCGAAACTGTAGGTTCATATTCAATACACCTTTCTTTGCAAACTGAATTCTTTAAATGTAATCATAATCAATCACATATGTTCATTTCGTGTTTTAATCCGTTGCATAAAATGTATAAAATTGAAGTAAGATTGAAGATAGTTCGTTTTCCAAATACTATAAAATTGGTGTTCAAAATTTGCAATGGGATGGACCATGAACTTTTAGTACACCGCCAATCGACTGCTTTCACAAGGGGACACCAGTATCGATTGGTGAGGGACAATGCAAGGTTATGGTGTCGCAGGGAGTTTTTCTCTAATAGGGTTGTTAATAAATGGAACAGCTTACCCCCGGAGGTAGTAAATTGTAACACAATTGACACGTTTAAAAAGAAATACGATAAACATGTTGGGGTAAATCGAGAAGCTATTCATACTTAGAATAAGACAACCATAAGTATTCTTTACGGGCATTGTATAATATTTTATCATGTGTATAATGTTTCTAATTACATTTTTAATTGGGTTGCTTTATTTTTGAAATATATGACATCCATATTTGTTATGGCCATCTTTTTCTCAGCCACCTCGTTGGGCATTTTGCCTGTTGTGGCGTTGTATTTGTATAAAATTGATATTTTTGCATATTTATAGGTAATCGTTTGTACCGAGAAGAACTTGTACTTTTGGTCGCTGATATGAAACTGTCCGGTCTACCAAGACAACTGATACGAAGAGCGGGAACCGACATTGCCCGTAAATTTATCGATCATTATTGGACACCATGTAATAATACATTTCCAAAAAATTATTGAAGATATTTAATACTTTGCTTACAATCATAATTAATATTTTAAATTTAACAATTGCTAATATTCTGATAAAGAAATATGAGCCTTTTTTTTTTTTCTCTTACAGAATATGCTATATCTAAATATATTTTTCATGCAGAGTTCAAATACAAAATTTTCACTAATAGGTAGAGTCACACGGTTAAGATCTACTTACTGAACTACTTACTGTAACTGCAGTGATAAATAAACAACTCATTCTGCCCCCCCCCCCCCTAAAATGTCGCGTATGATGTTTTTCGGGCATATTTTGCCTTTAAGAGTCTAGAATTGTTACTTGTTTTATACGATTCCAAATGTGCGGTAGAAACCAAAGTAAAATCAACGAAGTTAACACTCATTAGCGGTGAACATCTGATAATTTGCATACTTGGTATGAGGGTATCTGGGTGCAAAATTTCGAGATGACGGTATCCTTAGATTGATAAAATGATTTCCTTTCCGTAGAATAATTGGATTGTGATAAGGTTTCGCGAGTTTTTAGTTGGGTTGTTATCGGGCGAGATGCCAATAGAGAACCTTGGCCCGTGTAAATTAAGGAAAGCAAGTTGGTTTGGTGGGAGTGGGGGTTTTCCACCGTGCGGCCCGAAGAAGATGGGCTGCTGAACATCGAGATTGGGAGCAACATGATTGGAGCCAAGTGCTGTTTACAATGCGCTGCTCATCAACGATAATTCACCGGGTCTGCAATTTTTAATTAATTTCAACAAACGAGTGAAAGTTTCTTTCTTTCTTTAGGAACAGGTTTTATTAACATATTTGAAGCCGACTTCACATGACGTTCATTTGCACAGATTGGAGCTGATGGCGGCCACGAGATTTTATGAAGAAATCATTATAAAAATTTGTCTTTCCTTTAATTTAGTACGTTATGGTCATATTACTGCACTTTTTATTGCAATTTTTACATGACGATGGGTGTTTTTCCTAAATTTTAATCCCAATTAATATATACTTTGTATGCCGAATCGCGCCTCGATATAAGCAATTATAGTCCCTCCAACCTATCTCATAACTTCGGGGTATAATTGTGTATACTTTTGTTAATGCTTTTGTCACGCCACGTGGGCAGTAGCGTTTCTTATGTAAAATAAGAGTGGCCATTACAGTGACAATATAATGAAATTGGACGTCAACGGATAGCGCATGTTTTCCCATGTGGCATTCACGTTTACAAGAATGCTGAAAATATTTAAACAAAAAAATAACAAATGGAAATTAAGCACACAAGAATAAATTTTAATTTCAACTTACTGAAAGCTATAACTCTGTATTTAATTTTTTATCCATTTTAAAAACCATTGGAGCCAAAATTAAGGAATAAATATATGAATAAAACAATCGAAAATTGTTCAGTAAAAAAAGCAATTAACTGAAACAATGAGATAAATAGTTCCGGAATTGATGAAAATTCAGAATTTGTGAAGCCCTGCATTTTTTTCATGGCCATGCCATGGACCGGGTTCCCAACATTGGCCTCAGAGCCAGAATGGCAGTGGTTGCTCAAAACCCACAGTATTCTGTAAAACCTTTCTGAACTTATTATTCATGAATCGAAATCCCCAAGAGCCAAGCGCTCACGTGTGAATATACACTTTCGCTTGATCCCCATTCATTTCGTCTAGATCAGTGACAGGAAAACCACACTTGAATCATTTCACAAGTTTGCAAGAGCACGGAAAAGTGCACGATGGTTTCTGCAAGTTGGTGCCCTTACTGATTGGTTAAAAACCTGAATTTCAGGTTTTCGTAAAGGCGCAGAATAGGAAACCAGTGTGCACCATGTTCGTACCCTTAGGCCCTCCTCACACGGGTAAACTAAAATTGAACCCGAGTTGCCTCAACGAGTCGAGTTGCCCGTTCTCCCTCACACGGCGCTACTAAAAAAATATTCAAAGCCCGGGAAATTGAGTGAAAACAGCACAGTCAATAGTACTCCTTATTTTCCGGTACTATCTTGTTAACCGGGATAGGAAAAATCGAAATTTATTTATTTATATTTAAATAAAAATCGTTACAAAGATATGAGTGAAATAGTTTCTATTATAAAAGTGAAATTACTACAGAATTTCAGCTCACAGGTAAATACGCAATTTCTTTATTCATCATTTTGAAATGGAAAAATTATATAATTTCATTCGCAATAAAATGTCTGTTTTCCCTCAATAAGTATGCTTCTCGGTACGTACATGTTGGATTGATTATTATACGAGTTATTGTTTATTAGTTAAAATATTGTCACGTAGGATTTTGAGTAGTTCCATTAGATGAAACGGCGAAAGCTACGGTTCCGAGAAGCAAAAAATAAACTGTGGGCAAAACTACAGACAAACAACATGAATCGTTGTTTACGTTTAAGGGAAATGATTTTCCCCGAATACTCCCACACACAGATGTGCGTGACCTAAATTACAGACATTCCAAGCAAGGGGGAAAATCGGGGACCATTCCTATACGGCACTTGCTTGTTTTGGTACACGTTGTGAAAGTAGACGATATTTTGAAAATTTCTGGAGGTGCTTGCCCCTGAAAATTTTTACCAGATCTAATTTTCATGATGCCCCCATCTTCTTTTGAAATTCTCCCGCGGGGGGGTGCCCAGGTGGGCCCATGTGTTTACCACAGACCCGTTTCATTCAGTGGCGTCATAGCCGGAGGTGCTCAAGCACCCACGGTAATTTGTGGCATGGATCCGAGCACCCCTAGAATTGATTCCAATATAAAACTAAAGACGAGCACCCACAGTTTCGAAACAATTCTGACGCCCCTGATTTTATTATAATTTCAAAATAGTATCAATTTAAATAAAGAAATCGTATTTACCTGTGAGCTGAAATTTGTCAAAATTTCATATCCTTTCAACTGATAATTTATTACATATAATATATATACTCTGGATTGATTTTCGAATGACGAAAATATGAAGAGGCGGTTTCTTCGTTTCTTCAACTAAAGTTGGCGACGACAAACATGCCAGTCGCCAAGTGATTGAGTCGCGTTCGATATTTCGTCACCAATACGCCAATTTCCTCGTGTGAGGGCGTCTATTGAAATATGCGCGCTGGATTTCTGGAAACGGTTTCTCTTATCAGTTGCAGGACTTTAGTTTCCCCGTGTGAGGAGGGCCTTAGATTTCCAAACGCCCGTTTTACCTGTTACTGCGATAATACACTGCTGGCCACCGTAAATGCAACACCCTGAAGGAAGCATGCAAATAATATGAAATTTACAACATGCATTAGCGGAGGTGAGATATGCAAATGATTAGAATTTCAGCGCAAACGCACATCACGCGCGCCTGTGGCGCCACTTCAAAGCGCTATTTAAGGCTTGGAGATTTCGACGATTTGAAGTACGGCAATTGTGTTTTTCTTGTGGTTTTTTCAAAAAAACGATCAATTATGCCTCGTAGAAAACAGCGATCCTCTTTTGATCAAGTATCCGAGTTCGACAGAGGAAGGATAGTGGCCTACCGAGATTGTGGATTATCTTTCAGGGAAATCGGTAGTCGTGTTGGACGAAACCAAACAACTGTAATGCGGATATGTGATCGTTGGATGCAGGAGGGTACGACGGACCGACGTGTTCGATCGCATCCACCTCAGTGCACCACTTCACGTGATGACAGGCGTATTGTGCTTATGGCAGTGACGGATCGCTCAGCCACATCACGAACCATAGCACAGCACATTCAGTCTGTACCGCATCATCCAGTGTCTGCGCGTACCATTCGACGCCGTTTACAGCAGAGTGGTCTGTCCGCAAGACGTCCATTGCTTCGTCTACCCTTGACGCAGAACCACAGACGTCTCCGCCGCCAATGGTGCGATGAAAGAAGAATGTGGACGGCACAATGGAATGAAATTGTCTTTACTGACGAGTCACGCTTCTGTCTGCAACACCACGATGATCGGATTCGAGTCTGGAGACACCGTGGAGAGAGGATGCTGAACAGCTGCGTTATGCACCGCCACACTGGTCCTGCATCGGGTATTATGGTATGGGGCGGTATTGGATATCACTCTCGCACTCCTCTAGTACGCATTGCCGGTACTTTAAAAAGCCAGCGCTACATCTCCGAGGTGTTGGAGCCAGTTTTCCTTCCTTACCTTCAGGGCTTGCCCACAGCCATATTTCAACAGGATAATGCGCGACCACACGTGGCACGCATTGTCCAAAGGTTCTTCGTCAATCGCCAGATTGAATTGCTTTCGATTGATTGATCTTTCGCCGATAGAAAACATGTGGTCCGTGGTTGCTCAACGATTGACCCAGATTACATCCCCAGCTGCCACACCAGATCAACTTTGGCAACGCGTGGAAGCTGCTTGGTCTGCTGTACCCCAAGAACACATCCAAAGTCTCTTTGAATCAATGCCGAGGCGTGTGGCAGCGGTGATCTCCAACAATGGCGGCTACTTTGGCTACTGATTTTGGCAGGAACCACACTTCACAGAAGTCTATAAATTTAATCATTTGATGCTTGGTCAACATGTTATCTACAAAATAAATATTGTTGCGATATCTCTTGTCTTTCTTGGTGTTGCAATTTGGGTGGCCAGCAGTGTAGAATCAAAAGTATATTATATCCTATTACAGCTAGCACAAACCAACTAGTCTAGAGGTTACTTGATCGATTTAACAATCTAGAAGTTTCACTTCTATCATGTGAGATACTCGCGCATTTTTTTTTTTATTCGCAAAATATATTAAAGCACCTATCGCTTTTCAATGAAATGCTCTGAAAATTTTGAGGATATTTTGATTTTATCAGAATGAATGAAAAAAAATTTCTTCCACATTTAGATGAAACACCAGGAGGAGCATATTTACTTCTTTTATTGCCATCAATAGAATATTCCAATTTCTTCTCCACCTTTTATGCGGAGCTTGAAAAGCAAGGTTTCAGCAGTTTTAAAGATAAAATAGGTAACTACACAAAAAAACTCAATTGCCATCAATAAATCATTGTTACTGATTTCATCAAATAACAGGCCAAAATAATTGGAAACAGAGCTTCATTTTCTCTAATTTAATTCTGATTGTTGAAATTGCATTGGATTTTTTTTTCTCACTTTCTTCACGGAACAACGAAATACGTAGCGTGCTTTTCAAGTAAGTACCGTTTTGAAATAAAAAGAAAAGTTGATTTTCCTTAATTTTTTTACATGAAAGCCTGTACCTTAATCTACTTTTCAACATAATTTCCACCAATATTAAGGCATTTATCGTATCGTACAACCAGCTTTTGAATCCCATTCTCATATTAGAAGTCTGCCCCCTGATTTGACAACCACTGCTACACGGCCGGCCGTTTTGACATCATCGTCGTCATGGCGCTGACCGCCCAGATGCTTCTTCAAATGCAGGAACATGTGGTAGTCACTGAGTGTTAGATCGGGACTACGGAGGGTGATCAAGTTGTTCCAAGCGAAATGGGGCGATGAGATCTTTGGTTCGATTAACCACGTGTGGGCGAGCATTGTCAAGAAGCAAAACGATTCCCTTACTCAACATGGCACGCCTTTTATTTTTGATTGCACAACTTTCGATAATTTAAGTGTTCGGTCACAATTTCATAGAGAACACTTCTGGAAACTCATTAGATAATGACGAAATCGTAAAGCTTCTGTACCAAATCTTCAGTAATAACAGACGGTCGTCCACTTCGTTTCTCATCATGAACATTTGTGCGGCTATCTTTAAAAGCCCTAACCCATTTCCGAACCATTCCATCGCTCATAATGTTTCCCCCATACACTTCACTGAAGTCACGATGAATTTCAGCCGCTTTCACGCCCTTTAGCACTAAGAAAACGAATCACAGCGCGTATTTCACAGTCGGAGGCATTCTTAATATTCACAAACTTAAACATGGTCGAATGTTTCCGTAATGGCATCTGTGATTTGCCAACAGATGTAGGTACACAGCCCGCGTGTGCGGAATGCCGACCGCAGCGTTGCAGCAGCAGAATCTCAAAACGGTACTTGCTTAAAAAGCATGCCTCGTAATAACAGTGGTATCAAGTTAGGAGATAACGCGAGCTACAGAAAAAATCGGATAGGAGTTCTTTATAAGGAGCAGTACGAGTAGTCTGACTGTCCAAGTTCACAAATGCAAACACAAAAACCAGAACAGGCAAATTGCCCAACGAGGTGGCTGTGAAAATGGATGTCCAAATATAACCATAAGGTAGATAATCAGCCTTATAGCTTCAGTTCATTCATTTTTTTCTGTCTAACCAAGGCCCACTGCTAGTTGAATTCTTTGAACACGGAGCTATCATCATAAATCCGTATCTTTTGTAAGACATTCTGCAACGCATGCATTGTGCCAGAAAGAGCATTGTAGACTCTGCCTTTAGGTCTCCGGCAGTTATTTCTAGCCTGTACGAATGCGTACTGTATCATCACACACACACGGACTGTCATCTTCTTCATTCGATCGACACTTAGAGAGGCTATATTTCTCGAAATATCTATATAACTTAGTTCATTGGCATACGCAAAGGGGGGGGGGGGTTGTAACTACCCCCCCCCCCCCAAGCCGAGGTTATAGTGTTAGTTTGCAGGAAAAAACGTAAACCCTCCTTGAGAAAATTCCGCGAACACCGATGACTTAGTCAATAACTAAATATGTTAAAACGATGTGAAGATGCATTTTCGAAAGAAAATTTTACAGGCCCTCTGCGGGAAAATCTTTGCATCGTGTCCTGTGTGTTATCTGTGGTTTTTATAAATATGTATAATATGATTCGAATTCAAACTGATTTTATTGTACGAACCAACATTGTTATGAAGTTATTAAACATTTTAGGAGTTGGTTTTGCGGGGAATGAAGACTTGTGGCACACGGAGAGGATCCTGAAAAACCTGGATATCGAAGATCATATTTGGCAAGGTGATGGAATCACGAACTGTCTCCCAAGAAACACTGTCCGTTTAAGACAAGCTTTACAAAAAAGAGACAATCCCGGTAAAACTTACATTGACAAGGTATATTGGTGGACATTAGACTATATGAGTACCATGAGGCAAGTGTTGAGGTGAGATTTTTTTTAAAATATAAATTTTTAATAATCACATTAATCTGTCTAGTAAGAACACTGGTGAATCCGTACTTACTAAAATTGAAAAGAATGGTATCCAAAAGGTTCAGCCCTCCCTCCTTTAAAGACATGGCAAGGTGGATTCAACCAGCACCTCCTAGAGATAGAAGGCCTCTGCAGTCTGCTTGTGATGTCAGTAAGTAGTCTATTTTCCCTCAGAATATTCAGGGAAAAAAATTCCCTGCTCGCGCCAGTATCATAGTTGTGAGAAAAAGAAATGATCGGGCTTAGAATTGGAGATTTCTATGCTCCACATCCAATCACTATGCGGTATTTGTGAGCCAATCAGGAAGATTCTACGCCAAAATAAGAAACAAAATTGGTTGCTGTGTTTCAAAACGTGGCAAACTTGCTAGGTAGTCTGAAAGACGTTTATGGCAAACACCGCAGAGGCCTTCTATCTGTAGGAGGTACTGATTCAACCCAGTGATCATAGCTACACAGTGATATAAACAAACAACACTCCCGACAAAACGCTGAGCTTTAAAAGAAGTAAACAACAAAAACATACATGAATGGTATACATATTTTACACACGATGATTCAGAATTGATCGTTCAAATTTTGTGAGGAGAGGGGGTAAAAACAATTTTGTATGGTCGCAAACGTACGTATGACGTAGCAGAAGGCGTTAAGTACCACAACCTCTGTTCAGGTGTAAAGTTTTCCAGCTACCTGCCGCCGATCCTCATTCTACAAAAATACTTCATAGAAGTAAAATGAATTGATCTTTGTTTACATTTCATGAATTTACTTATATGTATCTAATTTATAATTTATACTGCAGCAAGGATAATCGGACGGATAGTATACGAGTCTAACACATGACAGTCATGTCGACCTATCCATGTCCACAACACACGTGCCTACTCATATTGTCGTATTCATGTTGCTCACCGATTAAGGTGCTAAGCGAGATGGCACGGGTGATCCTTAATTGTATATATTCCCCCAACCAATATTTCTATTTTGTTTCATCAAATCCACCGGATCAAGTGGACTCAACGTAATAAAACTGATGATGGCTTCTGGGTGCATGTGTGGTGTAGCAGTAGTAGGTAGGGCCTCCAAAAAAGGGCTCGGGGATCCATGATGTTCTTAAGTCAACCACCTCGTTGGGCAATTTGCCTGTTGTGGCGTTGTATTTGTATTTGTCCGCAAGTTATCAAACCCATTTGCTCACCAATAAGGTGTTAAGCTAGATGACTCGCTCCGATGGATATTTTATATTTCACAATAAGATTCTCATTTTATTTTTTTTTTATCCTGTGTATATAATATGGCAAGGGGAAGGCCGCCAATTGCTTTTAAAATATACCTCCATCCTAATATGCGTACATTCATCCGTCTTAACAAAACCCCGAAACTTTTCTCTAACTTCCAATCCCATCGCGACAGTACCCAATTGCCCGGGGGAAATATGTTGTAAAAATTTTGTTTGTTCGTTTTTTTTTCTTTTTTGACACAAAATAAAGTGTTCCAGACTGTCACGAAGCTGGGCTGGAAGAGATCTCGGCAACGGGATAAGTCCAGTGGCAAAGTTCCGGCGTTCATTCATTGTCATGTTGACCTTGTAGCATGAATATCAATTACGATCGCAACGTCCATGGAATGCCAGGCTCTTTCCAGAATATTCGCTAATCAATGCAACACGGTGAGACTAGTCCCTTATTCTAGCCAATGGTCGCAACTTTGAGCACCTGCAATAATGATGGAGAAATATATGTTACTAGCTGTTACCCGCGGCTTCGCTCTCGTGGATTTGGTAATCTAAAAATTACTCTGCGATGATTCCCACTTATAACATTTGAACCCCTCATGACCCATTTGAGGGTTGAATTTTCAGGAATATCATCTTAGTGGGTATCCACATTATAAAATATCTGTACCTCAAGGATCACAGTACCGACCTATTTTCTTCTTAATATACGAGAATGACCTGCGTAACTTCAATTTGAAAGGAAAAATCACTGCTTTTGCTGGTGTGATTTAGCTCTTCAATTAACTTCAGGAATAACATGCAGAATGATCTTAACTCAATAAATATCTGGTGTTTAAAAATAATAAATTAAATTTAGATAATAAAACCAAAAATTATAAACTTAGTTTTACTTCCAATGATTTTGCTGTTCTAAAATAATTTATTTGCTTATGGGGCCAGACCCATGCAAGGATAGCATACAGGTAATAAATTACAAATTATTAGAATACCAGTCGTAAAACATAGCACGCACATACACTACAATTTAAAAAATTCTGGAACTTCACAATATCATTAAAAAATAAAACAGTTTTTCAATTTGATATTCAGAGAGGTGCGAAATTTTAAGTTTTGTCTGGTTGGATTGCGGAAAATACACGATTTTAACAAGACAGCTCCCTGCAAATTAAAGAATGGGCGTTCAAAAATAATATGAAATACGTCAAAGGAATGACTAAAGTTACAGTTAGGGCAATTCTCGCCAGGACTAAGTATGACTCATCGGCTTGGAACACGTAAAACACCACTATCTGTCCTAATTTGAAAAATCAAGAGTTTCCAGGATATGGGGATATTAAAAAACAGATAATTTTCTGGTGTAATACTGAAAAATGTTTCATTGTAGTGAGCGTAATTAGTTGATCTCAAAAATGATGAAAGATCGTTTTGAATTGTTAGGTCTATGTATCTTGTAATAATGGTAGGAAAATATTTCCTGAGCGCCGCCGGTGCGACCTGCAGATCCCAAACGAACGGGAGTCCAATTGTATACAGCAAAAGCCCAGTTTCGGCCGTTATGCAGTGGAGGGCGTTTTAAAAGGGCATTGTAACAGATCTTGGGGAGTCGGTTATCTGGGAGCATTAAAATTTTGTACCAGAAAAAGAGGGTATTTTTTTAAAAGAGAAATTGATATTGGACGTCTGGTTAATTCAAGTCCGAGAGTATAGCCGGGGAAATATCTGGACGTTGCGAATAATTTACGGAGAAACAAATCTTGCACTTTTTCAATGTGTGACCAGTGACCAGATTGGCGCAGCATAATTTATAATAGACCTTGACAAAGAATCAAATAGTCTTAATGCCGCATTAACAGATGAGTTGTGTGACTTGCCGAGTATTTGAATAACTCCACCCTTGGCCACAACGCGATTAGTATTTCACCGGAAAGAACCCGAGCATGAAAAAATAGTACCTAAATAGTTATATTCGTTCACAATTTCTAAATTTTCGCCTTCCCACATAAAATGGTCTCCATGAGCCAGCTTGCCGCCCTTTCTAAAAATCATTATTTTAGTTTTGTTCAAATTCGCTCGTTTCCCAAAGTACAGAGCAAGTAAGCTAATTTTTTTCTGAAGAGATGCGGCATTTTTTGCCAATAATACAATATCATCCGCGTAAAGTAGGCTGTGTAGTTCATTCTTATGGTCAATTGAAAGACCTGAAACTTCGGAACTAAAGATATTATCAAGGTCTGCTATGTACAAGGAAAAAATGAGTGGGGAGCACGGATCCCCCTGCAAAACACCGTTAGTTATGGCTATTGAGCTTGTAAGGCCTTTACTTAATCTTAACTTTAGCATTGCCAAAGAGACCGGAGAAGATGGTCAAAAAGTTGGAGCTCACACCAAGTGAGTAGAGTTTACTCCACAATAATGAGAGGTCCAAGGAGTCGAATGCCTGAGATAGATCAACAAAACATGTGTAGAGTTTACCCTTTTTCTGACGTTTGTGCAACTGGATAAGGGAGTTTGAAGTGAAGACACATGGTCAAGGCACCCCCTGCCCTCCGAAATGCGCATTGGTTTTCCGGCAAAAGACTGTTGCGATCGGACCAAAGCTCCAGTCTCTTGGCCAATATAGACGAGAAAATACGTTCCATAGAATTTAAAAGAGAGACAGGTTTCTATCACCTTTTCTGAAAATGGGACTTACAATGACCTCGCTCCATGCTGTCGGACATATACCAGTAGACATAATATTATTAAAAAGGCATACGATTTTTTCTAAAATAATTTCCGGAGAGTTTATGATGAATTCATTGAGTATTCCGTCACTTCCAGGCGGCGACTTTAATTTTAAATAGCCCACTACTAACTTCATCTCTGCGATTGATATATCTGAGTCTAGAAATGGATCATTGAGAGTGAGAGTCGAGTGATTAAAGTTGTTGAAAAAACTGAATCAAAGTGGTTGAACCATTCATCTACCGTGATATCGGCACCAGGGGCTCTTTTTCCCAAAAGATATTTATAGAATCCCAAAAGTCCTTGCCATTAGAGAAAGATATTTTCTCTCTCAAGTTTTGGAAAAAAGCGGTTTTCTTAAGTTTACAAATATTATTATAGTATTTTTTAGCCCTAGAAAGAGCCTGAAAGTTCTGGCTCAGCGGAAATTGCGGATTTCTTTCCGAAGTGCACGCTTACCCAAGACACAATCTTTGTCAAACCACTTTGCTCTCCGGAAATTGGGCGATCGACTCTTTTTGACAATTAAATCACAATTCGATGCAACGTCATTGACAATTTTTACCAGATTATCGTACAAGTGATTACTCGAGCTCTCAAGTTGAGACAGGTTAATCCGGTCCAAGCTCAGATAAGATTTGAATTGAGGCCCTCTCAGGGGCCCAACGATATTTTTTGGAGAACATCTCCGGGAATTGAGGAGCCATAACATTTTTACACTGCAAAAAACTCACCTGTAATGGGAAATGATCTGATTCAGTCCAATCTAGTACTTTAAAATCATTAATTTCTGATTGTGCAAATTCCTCCGTTGAGAATACATAATCCACTATGCTTGATCCATTTACGGACGAGTACGTAAATTTGCCCTCCCTATCCCCGTGAAAATTACCGTTAAAAAGTAGCCAATTATTTTGAATACAGCTGTTAATTAAGATTTTTCCGCGTTTGTTAATTTCTCCGTCCAAGCTTTGGCGGCTGTATTGATGATTTCTGGTTGAGCACCAAGAAATTTGAACCCAAATATGAAAGATTTTCACATAATATCAATGACTCAGAAAGTGAATTATTGTTTGAGCTATATGGTGGTATATATAGTAAACCTATCACCAACTGGCCACGATTGAGCAAGAGAGGGGTATTATTCATTTTTAAGTAAAATTCTAGGGGTTCCTAAATCTTTTTTTATAGCCATTAAAAGGCCACCGTAATTAGGTTATAATTATTCCAAAGATTAGGAGGAGAGAAATTTTTATATATCCACGTTTCAGATAAAGCGAATATGCCATACCCGACCAGACGAGTGACGAATTCTTGATCACATAGTTTAGAAAGAAGACCGCAAACATTCCAAAACAAGATAGTTCAAAAATTCGTATGACAAGCCTCGACGGTCGCAAGTTCAGCAATCGGGGTCCGGTCCCGATGATTCTCACGCTCTAGTCTCGGCTTGGGAGGTTGGTTTCTCTAGTTCAACGAGACAGCCGGAGCTCATATCGTATGTGCGGCCAACATTGTCTGTATCCATAGAGTATCCATTTTGAGGTCAACATTCTTTCCATCTTGTATGACAGTTCTCATTGCGTCGATGAGATGGCGACGAATTACTCTCGTGTTGAAAGAGTAATCCTCGGTGACGCGGACATTTCCTGAGCGCTGTTGGCACCTGGAGATCGGTTTTTCCGCACTTCACGAAATCTTTGAAGAATACGATTTTTATCCTCACGACACATCAACTTCCCAATAAGTGCGATGCGGGTTCGTTTGCCTCCACGAGATGGGAGGGGATGCGCAGTGTCAATCAAGACTGATTTGGAATTGTTGATCAACAAATCCTTTTCGATATAGTCTCTGAATGCAATACATTGATCGGAAGAACTATTTGATTGAATGTTTAGGCCATGTAAGATTAGATTATTTTTCCACAGCATCGAAGCGGTTTTTTAGAACACGCATCGCACTCCACCCTCAACTTTTTTCTATCTTGAGCAGCAGTAGCGGGTTGCCGCTGAGGTGGCCGAGTAGTCATAGTGACGGACTCGCATCGAACCCCACCGGCGGTCGGCTGAAGTTGGTTCCCAACTTCAAGGCGCGAATGCGAGCCGATCTCCCCGTTAAAAAGTCTCGCCACAGAGAGCAACAGGCCTACAACGTTACAAATGTTCAATCATTACACTTCACTCACAATTTGAAGTATAGATGGCAGCACTGAAATATCAGACAACACTAGCTACACACTCAGACTGTTAGGTGCACTCACTTTGTTCCAGACTCTGCCACGAAGCTGGGCTGGAAGAGATTTCGGCAACGGGATAAGTCCCGTGGCAGAGACCCTGGCGTGCGTTCATTCAGCAGTAGCGGGTTTTCCGTTTATTTCTAGCAAACATGATTCAAATCGGTCCACTTTATCACTCATATGGCGAATCGCCGCTCCGCTTTGTTGAACAAGAGATTTTAGTTCAAGCAGCAGTTGAGGAATGTTGAAATCCATAGTAGCTGCTTGATTTCTGGATTTGGTTGGAGTTTGCGATAATCCTTTCAGACGCTTATTCTGGAGATCGGACCAAGTTTTTTCGAGGTTTGAAAATAGAAGCTAGTGGGGTTTCGGCTTCCGACGGAGGATCCTCCCCAACACTGTACGTTAATTTCTGCTTTTCTTGCGGGGGCATGGAAAGGGCTCCGGGATTTTGTTTCACACCTGCTCTTATCAATAAAATTTTGACCAGCCAGGAGCTCAAAAAAAACCATCCAAAACGTTAGCAGTTTGGGGGCCCCCTCCATGCAGACGCCGCCGATTAGTGCTATCGAACTTCAATCTTCGGCATGATGAGAGTAGTGAAGCCTTGTAAATCTGCGTATTCTGGGGCATATCCAGCCCTATGTGTGACATACTTAGAACAAGCTTAACATGATCGGCAAAACAAGTGAAAAAAAAGAGTAATAAAATCAAATAAAAATTTCGCAAAGATATATCACGGAGCACAAAAAACGTGTGTGCGGCCATGATCGCTGTTTTAAATACCATAGTATGACAGATGGTTGTATCTCGGATTGTATGTGCACAGTTGTCAATATAGTGGACAGCTTTAAGTATTTAGGGATTTTTCAGATTCAAACTATCCTGAAATATGGGGGGGGACTTCCCCCTTGTTGATAGATAACTTTATTTACCCTCTCCGCATTATTTTATTTTCACACTTTCCCCAAGGCCTAGGACTGGTAGTAGCGTATACCCACGTATAGCATGTTTAACAAATTTTGTGGGTTTGCCGCCTGACAGTCGAGTGGTTAGGGAGCTAGCTTCTCACTATGCAGGTCTGAGTTCGGGCATGGATGTCTACTAACAATTTCCCTGGTAATATGTGATGATCACATTATTATTAAAAATTCCATTGTCTTACGTTGGGACGAGATTCCCTCGTCTTATTTATTTGGTATTTAATTTCCTTGTCGTTTAACATAATTTCTTTGGGTTGCTATGGTATCCATAATATGAAATAGCTTTCCAATATTGGTATCTCTATTCTGATAATTTTTCCCATGAGTAGAGGCAATTTGACAGTTCAACGCCGGAGTCATTTTCTCGCGTGATAAGAGATCTTGAGGGGTCTTTCCTAAATTACACTTTGTCTCTTACGTCAAGTCAACGCAGCTGTAATGGCGTCACAAGTTATCAAAATGAATATTTCTACTAGGGATCTTTCTCAAATTATCGTTTGCAATTTTTTTTCATTCGCGCTAACCCCTGAAGAGGGGTCATCCATAAATTAAACTTTCGTCTCTGATGTCAAGTCTGAAAGACTTTTTTTTTCATTCGTTACAACCCCATTCCTAAAAAGGTTTCAACGTCTTTTTTTTTTTCCAAACTGAAATTAAAGTTTCTAACGTCATTAAATTATCGTGCTTTTTTTTCCTATGCAATATTTCTTTTCTCAATTACGAGCTGAACATTCTCATAACTTTGTTTCATAAAGACGAACTAAAAACTTCATTCATGGAAAAATAATTATATTTACACAATTATACAGTGAAAAAAAACCAACACCATTAAAATAAGTTTCAAAAATATATACAAAAAAATTATTTACACAGTGTCAATAAAGCACTATCCATCACTTGTCTCCTCTCCCTCTGGTATATCTTTTCATTTGAGGAGTGTAAAAAATACATTGAAAAAATAAATCACCGGAATTGTAAAAGTGTATAAATGATTGAAAAAAAATCACCGTGAATGTAAAAATAAATAAATGACTATAGCAATCGGTGATTTTTTTTTTTTCATAATGGCCATAAGCTAAAGTGCTTATGCCATCGTCTAAAATATATCTTTTATTGTCATGTGCCGACAAACTAATTTTACTTTGTTGAATTGTTCGCAGCACATGTGACCGGGATTGAATTTTAGGCATGTCGTGCTTCATAAAAGAATTTCCACGCAGACTATCTTCAGTGTCTGCGTGATGGATTTTCTTCTTCACGACACCTTTTGCAGTCTTTTAGTAGTCACTGGTTATAAAACTGTTTGGACGTAGTCCCACAAATTCGACTATCGGGTTTCCTGCGGTCTCGTCCTTCATCACCCCGATGACCTTGTTTCTCTCGCTGTAGTGGTCACCGGGGTAGTTAGATGTGTCGAATTTGTGGGAATCTCTCAGCATATTTTCGTAAATGTTATCGGTATAAATTTCATAGCACAACGAATCCGTGTCGGTGAACAATAAGGTTGCATCCTGGCCGTACTTTTCCTTGACGTAATTATAGTGGATGTCCGCCATCAGATGCTTTGATAAATCTAAAATAGTCACACCGGTGTATATCGGACGATCCAACCTGATGACAGTCTTCTTCATTTTTAGCACGACCAGGTCTTTGTTAAGGATCTTAAAACTCTCGAACAACTTCTTCGCTGTCTTCTCTTTGTGGATCAAACGAATGTTTGTATGTTTCCTAAGATTCTCATACACTTCATTGTTCATCAACTTGTAAATGTCTTTTTCAAAGTCACCGGTGACTCCCTTTCTTTTCTCGGTGTTGAATGCAATGTACGGGCGGAGCCATGGTCGCTGAGAGAACTCAAGAACACGATGTATGGTTTTGACTCGCATCCCCAGCAACGTGTACAGTTTTTGTAATGGAGAACGTATGCGACCTTATCGTTCAAATTCGGTGCGAGTCTGACACAGGGATTCGTTGGCCCACCGGTTTTCTTCATGTAGTTCGGGATATTTTCAGCAGCCAAAGGGAAGTCATTATGGAGGTCATGAATGTTCACCGGGTATTCGAGATCGACCTTCAAAATGTGCCCTTGGCGCTGTCATCAAGAATTACGAGAAAGTTTGTTGATTGTACTTCACCGGACATCATCCATCTAGTGTCTGAAACCGGGAGAGGATCACACATGCACTTTCCATACAGATTGTTAATATCCCAATACATAATCCATTTTTTCCTTTCACCGGGGTTGAATCCTGGGACCATCGGGTTGTTGGCTATGCTGTATCATTCAGTAATCGAAGACACCCCGCCTCTCACGGCTTCCTCCAAGAATAGATGTATGTCGGGATAAGTTACGAGCTCAAGTTTTCTACCGGTCATCTTGAGACATGCTTGCCAAGCAAGACCTGGCGATGTGTAGGTGTGGGCACAATCAATCTTGTAATTCTTCAAGCAGAGCCTTCGAAAATTTTCAAAGACGTCTGCCAGAAGTAAAACGTCTGTCTCCACATAAATATCGTGGTAGTCACCCATGTTCTGCATGTGGAACGTGTCCCACACCAGTTTGGCATTCTTGTAATCTTCACTGGAGATAGTTTCGTCCCCCAAAGAGGTGTAAAAGGCCTCTATGGGGTGAAGCATTGGTTCCTCAAACTTCTCCATGGAGACCATGTATTCATATGGGCCCCCAAAGAGGTGTAAAAGGCCTCTATGGGGTGAAGCATTGGTTCCTCAAACTTCTCCATGGAGACCATGTATTCATATGGGTATACATCCTTCCGTAGGAGAAGTGCTGTGTCATTCCCGAAAGCTCTTGTCATATTTACAAATTCACTGGTATTCATTGATTTCTCCAGGGTGTCCAGAGAAGCGAATAGAAACTGGAACGAATCCAGAAACTTCAAATAGCTCAGACTGAAAGAGATGAACTTCTCCATGTTTTTTCCGATGACGTCAATACCTTCCATGATGAAGTGGGCATCATAATTTTGCAAATTATGAAAAATCACCGGCATGCTTCGACCTTTGGCAATATGGCTTCGGAATCGGCGTAAATGATAAAAGGCACCGGTAACTGGAATGAAATGTTTTTGAAAGACATCCATTTCTCGCTCTCTCTGGCATACACCACTTTCTGCGGGACGTGTTCTCTACACTGGGAAACATGATTTGCGAGAACGTCCTCCGACGAGAACCGCTGCAAACAATAGTCACAAAAGTGACTAGTTCCGTCATGCGCCGTAGTGTAGTTCCGGAGAAAAGTCGACTTGTGCTTCGAATCAGACAATGTGACGTTTCCTCGTTCTTGATCATCAGCAGGTTCACGTGGCGGTCCATTCTCGCCGTCGTTATCCTCACCGGGCGAAAACGTTGATGTTTTTTTCTTTGAACCAAATAAATAGATTCGATGTCATCGGAAAAGTCAAGTCACTGGTATTTAACTCATTCTCGTACATGGCGTACTTCTCAACTCTTCCCGCGTCTTCTTTTGCAGATACCGGATGCACTACCGCCAGAACGGACCAGAGAAAGCACTTCTGGTCCTCGTTCTTGATGTTGAGAACCGCTTTGGTAGAGGTACGTAGCTTGCGGGAGCAAGGTTGGTAACAAGCGATGTTCAGCTCGATGTAATGGTTTCGGTCGAGAACCCAACCGCTGCCACTTCCCTCAAAATCCTCGGTGGATTTCTCCACTTTCTCGAGCCTCGAGAAGCTCAGCCGTAAGAGAAGTTGTCATCTTACTTCTCATGTAGGCGGTCGTGTACTCCTCTTCCCCCATCTGCGGCTCTTCTTGAAAATGTCGCCGTGACCACAACATCCCACTTGACACTTCTCTGTCTTGAAATAGCTTCTCTCAATAGGGAGAGAAGTCTATCTCGCACACTGCCGAGAAAAACGTGCATGTCGTGTGCGTTGTGACACATAACATCCCATCCGAAGAAGACAAAGACGTTGTTCAGTGGTCCGTCCTCCATGGCTCCTCCGTCCTGTTGATGTTTCTTGAGCCTCTTCAAGCTGCTGCTCCTGGTAAATGCACCCGGGCAGTGCTCGCATTTGAATGGCCTTTCTCCGTTGTGGATTTTCATGTGTTGGTTGAGGTTTTTCCTCAACCCAAAACATTTCCCACACTGCTCGCAGAGATGACGATTGTCCTATAATATAAAAGCATTGCATATATAAATGGCAATCATTCATGGATAAGTTTTATCGGGAACCAAAGCAACCCGCCAGCTTCGGGGGGTGTTAGCTCGATACATGGTGTTACAAAACAAATTCGGGAAGGGTTAGAAGGAGAGCTACACTCTACACAGGAACAGAAAGAAGAAATTCCCACACAACAGAACAATAGTAGCCGATAATCAATATTTACGGACGTGCATAGACGTTTTTTCAAAGTATGCTTGGGCAATCCCGCTCAGAGATAAGATTATTCGCACATATTTGCTCTGAGCGAAAACCCGACGTGCTTCAGACAGATAAGGGAAAAGAATTTCTCAATAAAGTGTTTCAAGACTTTTTGAAGAAAAATGGTGTTGGATTTTTCACTTCTCGGAACGATGACGTGAAAACAGCCATTACCGAACGTTTTAATAGATCGCTTAAAGCACGAATGTGGGAATACTTTATTGCCAAGAACACATACAAGTATGTGGACGTCATCGAGGACTTTTTATTTAGTTACAACAGAACTTATCACAGAAGCATCAAGATGGAACCCGTTCAGGTCGGTAAACATAACGAGGACCTACATTGGAGAACGCTGTACGCGAAAACAACGAAAAAAAAACGATAAAATTTCAAGTGGGTGACCACGTCCGCATCGCTCACTCGAAACAGGGTATGAATCAAACTTCTCTCACGAAATCTTTGTGGTTGACGAGTGCGTGGAGAGAGAAATACCGGTCTATAGATTGAAGGATTTGATGAACGAGAAAATCAAGGGTACATTTTACGCAGAAGAAATGGTTAAAGTGAAACCCGAAGAGACTTATCCCATCGAGAAAGAATAAAGGAAAGACGGAATTCTTGGTGAAGTGGCAAAATTATCATGACAAATTTAATTCGTGGGTCGAGCTATAAATATCGGAACGCAGCTCATTATGTGAAAGATGTCTTCTTTCTACATCACCGTCGCCTCTCCTGATTTTTTCCCGGAAAACAAGCTTTCAAATTTTGTGAAGTTGAGACACTCAGTTTTTCTTCGGATTACGAAGTTGCGTTGTCCGAATTAATCTTTCCTCACGCATTCCACAACATCACGGAACAAACAAATTCTTTCGAATTCGACGTTGGAACTGGATTAGTTAAAAGTGGAAGAATCCCATTTGGTTGTTACGAGACTTCTCAAGAAAAGTTCGACTTATTCTTCACTCGGGTATAGCTGAAATCCTGGGATTCGAACCTGGTGAATTAAAGGGTCCTCTCCTCGAAGGTGTTTCAGTGTCAGACGTTAAACTAGACTTTCGCTTGTTATACGTATATTGTGATGATGTTGGAAACATTTACTCGCCACTGTTAAAAATTGTCAAGGTTACGGGTCAAGACGGAGAGATCGTTAACGCCTCTTTTGAAAGGGGTCACCACGTTGGGCTTGCGAGGAAAACTTTCGAGACGATTCACATTTATATAAAGATGCACACCGGACGTTTTGTATCATTCGAGCGTGGAAAGGTGATAGTGAAACTTCACTTTCGACTGAAACATCTGTAAAAATGCGCGGATATGGTATCGGTTCTATATTCGGCTCTCTTTTCAGGCCAGCTATTCCCCTGTTCAAGAGCGGTGCGAGAGCTCTTGGCAAACAAGTGCTCCGTTCTAGTGTAGATTTCGCCAACGACTTGGTTCAGGGAAGAGACACTTGAACTGCTGCAACCGAGAGAGCGAAAGAAGCGGGTAGGCTGCTGACAGACAAGGCCTCTGGAAAGCTCAAGAAGATGTTAGGCGGTTATAAAAGAAAACGTAAAGGGGAGAATAGAGTCAACACCCGACATTTTCGATTAACATGGCTATGATAATGGAACACTCGTTCGAATGCCTGAAAAGCGAAGTCGAACTCTTCTCGCTTCCACCCACACAGACCGCAATAGAAGGAGGTGAATGGATCCAGTTTCTACCTTTATCTAGCATAAAGGATGTTGGTGCTCCTTTGGAATTCAATGTGACCGGATGCGCCGAAAATTACATGGACCTATCTGCTACCCAATTACATAGTGCGAGTGACGAAAGGAGACGATACGCCACTGTCCGAAAACGAGCTAGTCGCACCAGTAAATTTGCTTCTACATTCATTGTTTTCTCAGATAGACATCCCTCTGAACGGTCGGAACATCACAAACTCTTGCCACACCTACATTGAGACTCTGCTGAATTATGGCCACAACGCTAAAAATGGACCCCTCGCTATGGAGGGTTATATCAAAGACACCGCTGGATACGTGAACAATCTCGAGAACAATGAAGGAATGAAAAAACGAGGTGGATACATCGCCAAGATGGGAAGACTTCACTGCTCGCTATTTTTTCAACAGAGACTTTAGGTCAATCTCGTTGATATGAAGGTGCGTTTGGTGCGCACGAAACCTTCGTTCTGCTTAGTCGCCGCTGCAGAGGATTACAACGTAGTGATAGACCACGCTAGCCTATTCGTGCGAAAAGTGAAAGTAAGTCCTGCTGTGTGGCTATAGGGCATGCTAAAGTATCCGATCAACAGAGTGATCTGTAAAGTATATTCCGTTGCTAAAGGAACCATGTCCTTTGTGCAAGACAACGTTTTTCTGGGACCGATGCCAAACAGAGTCGTGATCGGGCTAGTGGATAACGAGGCATATAACGGTACATATAATACTAACCCCTTTGAATTCAAACATTACGACTTGAATTTCATATTTGTGTAAGTCGATGGCCGTCCGGTCCCTCACAACGGGGAACATAGAGCATACAACAACTTGTTCAGATCTGGGGAAGATCGCGACACTGATCTGACGAGAGAAGAGTTCAAAAGAGGATACGCACTGTTTTGTTTCTGTCTGCTTCCCGACCAACAATTCCTGGCACAGGGGTACAACAAAAACGGCGACTTGACCGCAGCAAAAAATTGCTACCGCAGGGGGCCCCCATCGAGGAGTTTCCGTATACTCACCGAGAGGTTGGTACGCTAAGTCACGGGATTCAATTTTCCGCAAAAAAAAAAAAACTCACCACCAGCGGGGAATGGCACTGCATGCAATATTTTTAAATGAAAAGATTGATTTACTATGTTTTTAATCTCGTTTCTAAAACGTGTTGCAATTCATATTAAATGTGACGTCCACCATTTTCTGAAAGCAAATTGAATCGCATTTCTCAACAGTAGCTCAGCATATCAGGAAGAATGTTACGGACATGTAGATGTATCGCATTTTTCAACTCCGCCAAATTTTTTGTTATCACCATAAACAGTGGCTTTGAGGTAACTCCATAACGTTTAACAATATTGCCTACAGCGCCATTCCCTCTGGTGGTGAGTTTTATAACTTTTTTTGCGGAAAATTGAATCCCATGACCACGTGTAAACTATTAACAAGTTTGATATTATTTTGTCCAGTTGTTTTCCCTTTATGGCCATTTCAAAGTGGAACTTTATAATTAAAGATTCTGCATTATACAAAGTTTACATTCTGGAAAAACTGAGTAGCAGTGTGATGGGTTTGGCTGAGTATTTCGACTTTCTCTCTTATTCTAGTATTTGAAGCTGAAAAACTAAATCCAATGGCATTGCATTTACAGGAAAATATATTTAATCAATGCATTGAATTCGTTTGCAAGAGCACAAATTCAAATTTTACGTTTATCACTGTATTTGAGACAATTTTTTTTCTCTTAGCGATGGAGTGACTATTATACTACCATATTAAACAGCTGGGAATAATGAAAAATATAGGAGCTTAAACGGACATCAGAGGTGCCAATCATTAACAAACTTCATTCAAAAGTAGACAAATATAAAAAAGTTGATCGATTACTTAAACTTTTGCCACCATCCAGTGGGCATAATTTGAACCAAAATTGCAACTATTGCTGTCTTTACAGGGGCTTTGGAACAAATGATGGAAATGGTGAGGGTGAACGTTAAACAGAGGTTCGAACTGCATTATTAGATATTAAATAGACTTTTTGCCGGGATATTTTTATTTGACGGTAAAACGGGTGATCGTTAAAGGGGTTTTACTGTATATATAGATTTGACCTACTAGTTGTGCTTGTACTGAATCCTTTCCTTCACCTTCTGGGCATATTTTTCTTTTCTACATGACGTTTATGACCATACTTTACTGTGTGAAATCGTGTTCTTGTGCTGTTTCATACATCATCTCCAAATTTTCAACGATCGGGTCTGATTTACTCTTCAGATGGCACATCTCCCGGTTCACCTATAAAACGATGTGATATTATAATATGATAATATAACGAAATATATGTAATATCCGAGTTGAAACTGACGTTTGGATATTGTTTCATTTTGTTGGATATGCGGTCATCACGTGACCAAATTAGTTGGATTTATGTTGTACGTCATGTAATAAAATTAACTCCAAAATGCTTTGTTTGCTACGTTTATTTTCATCAACTGGGTTTATATTTTGCTTCCAATGATTGTACTGCTATATGTAAATTCAGAAGGGGTTATTTTCTTTAAAAAATCTTTGTTTCCTTGGCAATCGAATGGTTAGGGAGCGAGCTTCTGACTGTGCAAATCTCAGCTCGAATCTCGATTTGAGCATACATATCTACTAACACAAACAAGTTTTCTGGAAAGATCAACAGATCTCTTGTGGAGACGTGAGGATCACGTTATTTAAAGTTATGGGTTTTATATTCAATATAACCGCTCTTTGGTGTAACCTAGAATAAAGTTTTATTGCTTTTCTTCCATTTCAGTACTTGCTTCAGAGCGAGGTTTCTAGTTGATATAATGCATCTAATAACGACGAGAATTTTTTTACCGATGAAATGTCTTTCACTAAATTACGCTTCTCTGTTAAATGTTGTACAAAATGCATTAAATGCCAAATATGACCGAAACTTATTCCTTTTTTTTTGTTTCACATATAGGCTAGGCGTGGATGGTATTATAACAAACCATCCTAGAAGGTTTGCTGATGTTTTGAAAGAACGTGAATTTTCCAGTCGTTTTCGAATGGCCACGATACTAGACAATCCATGGAAGAAGTTTAAATTGTAACTACCAACTTACATGGCAATTCCCTCTCACTAACAAGTATTTTTGCGAAGTCGATGAATTTGTTGTTCAACAAGGAAAAAAAGAATGAGTGCAACTATCAAAATATGATGTTACTAATTACTTTGTTAAAGCAAGATCAGTTATCATTGTCGCATCATTCCACTGAATAAAAATCGTTTTAAAACCATCAAATGTTCAACTTTTGTCAACAATTGTCAATATCAGTTTTTTGTGTTGAAACTTTCGCTGTGTTGGGAAATAAACAACCTCCGAATAATAAGAACAATATTTAATAGAACAAACTGGGGTAAATAAAAAACTAACAGAATAATTCTGTTAGTTTTTTATTTACCCCAGTTGTTTTCATTTACCCGCAATGAATGTTGTTTTTTTAACTATTAAAAAAACAACATTCGTTTTCACGCAACAGAAAACGTCGTCGTTAATGAACGTTAAGCCGGGTTTTCCTTCTCCAACTCCCATCTCCATCACCACAAAATTTGTTAATAGCGACTGTACCCAATTGTCCGGGGAAAATATGTTGTAGAAAAAAGTTTATTTAGTCTCAAAAACAACCATACAAAGTGTTCCAGACTCTGCCACGAAGCTGGGCTGGAAGAGATCTCGGCAACGGGATAAGTCCCGTGGCAAAGTTCTGGCGTTCATTCATTCAGCCGGGTTTTCCTAGGAATAGGTGTTTTGCGCCACGTGAACCGAACTGTATAATTTTGCGTCGGCAGCAACGTGTGCGTTTGTGCTTTGCTAGCGGGGCGCATCAGATCATGGCGGCTATGTAGTATTGTATTAGTGCTATTGGTATATGGCCCTGGCATCAGCTACTCTGTCGTCTGCATGCTCGTTTTGAAGAGAAAGGAAAGAAAACACGACAAAAATGCAGAAAAAATCGGTAAAACGCGCGAGGCATTTGACTCCTCCAGAAGCAGTCAGCCAATCACGCCTGCCGTAAAACGCTGTACTGAGGCGTATTGTGCTCTGTAGGAAAACAGTCATACTAATTTTCTTATTTGGGAGTGGACGGCGTGTCGCGCGGCACTGAAAACCTGCTCCTAGGAAAACACGGCTTTAGGTCGCGTCTCTTCTGAGGAACGCTCCCAATCACCCATTGCTGACGTCTCCGTACAACGCCATCACATCTAGTCTAGAGGGCATTCGCAGTGCACCGAGAGTAAAGTCGTCTTCCTCTCTATAGCGGCCATTCTGATCTTAGGGTACGATTATAGTGCACGCGTGTTTCCGATTGGTTAAAAACCCGAATTTCAAGCTAAAAAGCAGTTAAAATTCGGGTTTTTAACCAATCGGAGACGCGTGCAAATAATCGCAACTTTATGCTTGAATGCTCATACATGTGCACATACATAATTGGGTCTTCTGATAAGTAAGGTAAAAATAGGTATTCACCTTTTTGGAAAAATTGTTTTATTTTTCAACAGTGTTAAAATTTCTTAATCCCGTCAAGAAAGTACGTTTTCTATATAGTAGTCATTCACAACTGCAATGGCCTCTTCACTTGATTATTTTGATTTTCCACCAATCCAAACTTGAGAACTGGAAAAGTCACGTAGGACAGAATCTGTGAAATTTGGTGGATGAGGGATTGGTAAAAAAGCCTGATTTAAGCAGTTTGGCCAATGCAATGATAGATCTGTGAGACGAAGCATTGCTTTGGTGAAATAGGGCTTTTTTGCGCGTTAATCTTGGCTATTTCATCGGCAGCTGTTCATTCAAATTTTCAAAGAAATATGAGAATGTTCTCTAATTCCCATGGCCAAGATATATGAACAATTCCTTGACAATCCAAAAAAAAAGTGTGGCCATCACTTCTTTTAGGCCAACAGCCTTTTTTTTATATCGTTTCACTACGCTCTGTCCACTGCTTTGTGGACGGAGTTGTTGTATAGAATCTAGTAAATAGTGTCGAATTCATATGCTTTACCCATAGTCAAAAAATTGACGCCGGAAGTCTCGATGATTATGAGCCAATATTGACAAATTTCCTTTTGAACCGTCTTCTGCTTTTGATCAATCCCGGCACCCATTTTGCACAAATTTTTTACATTTTTGATTTCGCGTGAAGAACATTGCGAACTAGTTCTGTTGAGATGCCCCCAACGGTTATCTCGTGCACTTTCAGTCTGCGATCTTCTTTGATTATAGCATGAATTTTTCAATGATTTCCAAGATGGTGGCCCTCTCTAATCCGGACGCCGAAGACGCTGTTCTTCGGTGGATGTGCGGCTCATTTTAATTTACTGATGGTACAACTCAATTTTTTGGGGAAAAGTGACTTCTGACATTTTGCACATCTGACCACAGAAATGATTGAATGTTTTGTTTGAAGATAGTTTTTTTTTTCAAACAAACAAAAAAATAAAAATTAACACGGGACGTATATATATGAACAATAGAAAAATAAGGAAAATGTATAAAGAGGGTACATAAGTAACAAGGCGTGTTAGAGTCCAGGTTTGTTATTGTATTTCTACTCTATAGATGGCAGCATCTCTTTGGAAGCTATGTAGTTGCGTGTTTGTTTTTCCTTGTATTTTAACCCGTTTTATCCCAATTTATTTATTTTGCTCAAATTTGAGAATAATTGTATTTTCTGAGGTATATCAAACCTAAATAGACTAAATATACAAAATTTGAATTTTTTTTAATTTTTTATAGATGAAATCTGACCCGTCCTCTAAATAGGACACTGGGATAAAGGGGATAAAATTTGCACTTACAGGTTTTAGTGCTCTCTTCATTGGGGAAAGCAATTTCCGACTAAAAATTTTCACGGTATCCAAATAATACTTCATTATTTACATTAGAGTTCAATTTTCAGTTGAATATGACACTAAACTTGGTGGAAAGGCCCAAAGCAAGCCTGACAAATGGTTTTATCGCATTTCCCACAGTATGTTTTGGGTTTTGCTTTGCAGCCCTCTCTTTGACAACGGCGCTGTTTTTCCCTCTTCAGTAGAAAATGGCCTACACCATCTTTGTAGATGTCTTCTTTTGCACTTGGAGGTACAGAAGAGATCCTGGGTCTACCTCTTGTTCTGCTTACAGACTTTTTTAGATATACCATTGTTATTGCTCGTCGGAACTCCTTCAAGTTTAGGGCGTCGCTTTTGTTGAGAGCTTTGTGGATTATCCATGCATTTACCACTGCCATGTCCAGTGTACGAATGAAAAGTGGCCAGTACCACTTTTTTCCACGAATCTTAACGGCATATATTCCAGCCAACCAGTCGTGGTGGTCCACCCCACCCATATTTTTGTTGTAAGAATTTATCAAATTAGGCATCTTCACGTTAACTTTATCTTTGTGTCCCTTTACTCGTCTTTTCACATCAATACATGGTTCTAAAGTGCTGCAATTTGTAGCAACAGTGACAGTACTATTGTCATTCCATCGCACCAGGAAAATCTCGGAATTCTTGTCAAATGCAAAATCATACGTGCCTCTTTCCTTCTTCCGCATAGACTTAGATCCTTCTAAGGGACACTCATGGTTTATCCGATTTTCTCTTACGGTTCCTGTAGCTCGATAACCTTGTTCACCAAGACTTTTCAAAAGATCAATGCTGGTAAAAAAATTATCAAAATATAAAGTGTAGCTTGAAGGATTCAGAATGTTCTCTGTCAGTTTCATCACAACACGTGTACCAAGTGGAGTATCCTTTCCTGCACCAGATTCTTTACCGCAGTAGAGGAAAAAGTTGTAACAATATCCTTCACTTCCACAGAGAGCCCAGAATTTATAGCCAAAACGTATTGGCTTGCCTCGGATGAATTGTTTCAGACTATTCCTACCATAGTACATGATTATCATTTCATCAATGCTTAGATTAGCTGAGAAGTGTACAAACTTCATAAAATTATTATTGAGCATGTCAAACAAAGGTTTTACCTTGAAAGATCTATCCTCGAGATACTGATTCACTGTTCCATTATCCACAAAGTGTAAATAAGATTTCAACTTTTGGAAACGGTTTCGTGGCATGGCATTTTTCACCAGGGTAATGCCAAGGTCTTCAGCATCTGACCAGTAGTCACGTTCACAGGTATTTGAATGATAACCAGTTAGAAGCAAAATTCCAAGAAAAACACGTATTTCATCAGCTGTGGTCAAGAAATCGTGTTCGTTTTTTACATCTGTTGCATATCGCACAGTTTCTTTAACTATATGATCGTAAACTTCGTTGGAATAAAACTGTTCAAATAGCTCTGATGGAGTTTTTCCTCCCAATGTAGTTTCCATCTTCTCGAGCAAGTCATTTGCAATTGAATCATCCTGTGTTTTCCATTTTGTATATTGTGGTGATTTCATCTTTACCCAAGAAGACTGATGCTTCTTAGCTTTTCGTCTGCGCTTTGTTGTCGAAACACCAGAGCTTGTGGAAGCTTCGGGCTCAAAACTGTCTCCAATTCTAACCTCCAGAGTTCCAGGAACGTCGTTTACAATAATCTCACCAGCATTTACTTCATTGTCATCCCCTTCGTCTTCGTCAGTTAGTTCACTGGCATCTGGCGGTACAACATCAATTTCGAAATCACTCTCATCTGAATCTAAACGATTTAGTAGTTCCAATGCTTCCTCCAACTTCAGGAACCTCTGCCTAGACATGACTATGCAGGGGGGAAAAGCTAGGGAGAAAAAAAAAAGTTTTTTTCACTCTTAGCTATAAGGGGAGAAATAAGCGACAATTGCAAGCTCATCGTCCCACTGTCCTATTTAGAGGACAGTTATAAAATAATGTGCTACAACTTACCTAATAACAATAAAGCTTTAATTAACCATCAGGATGATAAGGAAAGAGTACTCTTACATAAAAAATGCCTAGCCACGTATCCAAAGTACACTGCGAAGGAATTCTGCAACTGCAAAGAGAAGATACAAACAGCGCCCCCTAAAGCGGGGGATAACCAAAGTTTCCAGATGGAGGAGGGGGGGGGGGGAACAGACACATAACTCACGCTGGCAGAAGCTTACACATACCCCTACATGTTCCAACTGAAAAAATATTCGCAACAAAAAAATACTGATTTACACATGTTATTTTTTAGCTGTCCTCTAAATAGGACAGTGGGATAAAATGGGTTAAGTAGTTAGCATTCGTGCCCGCAGTGATGGTAGCTCGTGGGAAAAATTGGTCCACATGGGAAATTTCTTAGCGTTTGTGGGAAGTTTTGACAGTTCAGCAAACAAAAAGAATTTTTATTCAAAAAAAATATATATAAATGCAAAATACTTGATTACATACTTCCGCCGATAGACGGCCATGGCCCCTGTGGTGAAATATTATAATAAGGTGATGTTAAATAAAAAAATGTGGATTTGTCACCAGAGTGAAGAATACCTGAAGAGGGGGGGAAGAGCTAAAAATGGCAAGAAAAAAATTAAATCAAGAATCACTTCTATCCGGAAATTCAGTGTGTTTAACAAGACATAAAAATCACTTTTATTAATTCATTGCATAAGGGAAATTCTCACAACTGACAAAAAATCAAATAAGTCTGCTCACGTTATCATTTACCAATGGCGGAATTGATAGTTTGACAAAAGGAGTTTGGCTCTGCAAAAATTTTCAAAAGAAAAAAAAAGGGTTTTGTGCACAAATAAAAATATAATGAGGTACCTCATAAATTATTCATGAATGTCCTTATCGCCGTAGCACGGTGAAGGGGGGTGATCCTAGTCGTCGGTTCACGCGTCTTGATGTGATGCTCTCAAATTTTATGCTCGGAGCAGCGTCCTATTCAGGTGAGCGTCGATGCAGTTGTAGATGGATTGCAGGCAGGTCATCAATACCGATCGTCATTGTATGATGCTTCCGATCATTCGATGTCCGATTCACGTTGGAGTGGGTTTTTACAGTGGAATCACATTAACTATATTTTAAGTGGTATTAAGGCAACGGCACGATCATCAGGAGGTCCCTTCAAGAGAACCTCTTCCTTTTTCTCCTACATGTTGACTGTCCTGACGCTAGGAACCCCGTTTTTCTCGATGTTTTCACACCTTGGCGAGTACGAGCTCGCCGCTGGTGTACGTGAGTGTCCCTTTGTACAGCAGGGGTCACTGTAACCGGTGCTCTCTGGTTCTTACCAGGGCCGTCTCGTGTGTTGCCAACCCGAGTTATGAGTCAGTCATCGAATGAGGCCGACATGTTCGCGTTGCTTTCTTCCGCTCAGTGCTTTCTTCTTTGAGATCGGGAATTTTATTTTGCAAACATCGTGTATTTTGAATTTCGCTACGTAAATGCTTTAATGATTTTAAATCAATTTCTGCAATTCTTCCCATTTATTTTCACGTGATTATTTTGAAATTTCAAGGTAAGCCTTTGTTCAGCATTTTTATTATAATATGACTTCGATCCAAAAAAACATTTACATATTTTCTATTTCCAATTTATTTCTTCAAATGCATTTTTTTTAATCTCATTTCTGGTTGTAATATTTTAATAGCCAAAATTTTTGTTTAATCCTTAACTGGAGCTGTGAAAATTCTGTGTGTAATTGCTGTCATGGTGGGGTCATTTTCACCTCAGCAAGTATTAATGCATTTAAAAATTCAACAAAAAAGAGTTTTCACTAAAAAGCAATGGGTTTTTTTACGTGGGGTGTAATGTGATAGGCCTCCTCGTGGTGCACCCTGGGTAATGCTAAATCTATCACACGTCATTGTCATCGCTTATTTGTGCTCATATCCTTCACTTTCAATAGCCCAGATTACATGTTTTTTTTTCTACACATCTTACAGTACTTGTCTTGCGCCTTGTTTTGTCCTGTACATGTTTATGTCTTGTGTCCAACCCCTCATTGTGGACCCCGCTTAGGCGGGGAGGGGTCCTCCCAGACGGGGCGTTGCTTCTAGCGTATGCTCTGTCTGGGACGCTGTCTACCTGCGTGTTTGCCGTGCGTGGAGACCCGTAAGGCTGGAGATGGGGATCCTGGTTAGCCTGATGCGCTAGCTTTGGCCTCGGATTCAGCCGAAACGGGAGGCTTGGATTAGCCCCGTCCAGGTCAATCGGCTGTGGTCGCCTCGGTGGCTGAAGGGGTTACACTACTGGGCAGGTAGAGGGGCCGGGCCTGCCGGACGTCGTTGAGGTTTGTTGGTGCTGCTTCACGATGATCTTGGATCTTGAACGCGTCTGCTCTGGTGGTGTATAGCTCCCTCCTAACCTGACGTTGCTACTAACCTTCACCGGTTACGTGTGCGCGTCCCCTCGTAAGGCTCCATGGTGGGTGGGAGTGGAACAATACCCATTCAAATATGGGAAAAAATCAAAATGCACCAAAACGTCAAAGAACTGCTTCAAATTCATCAACTGTCTCATTTTTCTTTCTGCACTCTTCAGATGCCGAAAAACCGCTGGCCAAAGTATCACCATTTGTAATAGATAAAGCTCTCTATGGCACAGTTGGTACATTAAAATCAGTGAAGGCCCTTCGTTCAGGAGACCTTCTCATCGAAACAAGCCGAACTCATTCAAAAGCTCACATCTCTCGGAGACATTCCAATAACAGTCAAAATACATCCTACGTTGAATTATTCACGTGGTGTCATTTCAGATAATAACTTAATTAACATGAATGAAGAAGAACTAACACAAGAGCTGGCGTCTCAAGGCGTAACATTTGCCAAACATATTATGAGCCACAAAGATGGCAATCCAGCTCCCACACGAAACATAATTCTCACATTGTCATCACCAACATTGCCGAAAGATATCAAAATAGGTTATTATAACCTCAAAATCCGGCCATACATTCCTAACCCTGTTCGATGCTTTAACTGCCAAAAATACGGTCACTCACGGCGTGCCGCAGTCAACCCACCTGCGCAAAATGCGGTGAGAAGGACCACATTTCGGACAACTGCACTAATTTACCATTCAAGTGCGTCAATTGCGGTGGCGACCACCCCGCATTTGACAGAAAGTGTACGAAATGGAATGAAGAAAAAGAGATCCAGAAGATCAAGGTCCTTAATAACATCTCATATATAGAAGCACGCCGTCGTATAATGCCTAACCAACCTCCAATAGCTAGTAGATCATACTCTAAGATGGTAACAAATCCATCAACAGCTAATACGACTAACAATATCACCAAAGCATCTGTAACAACTCAGACTGAACCCATAGCTGATACATCAACTCAAATATCATCATCTAACCAACCGTGTAATAGTTGTGGCTGCTGTTGCTCTGCTGGATTCCGGAGGGAGTCCACTACCTCCGAAGAAGAGGCAGGAAAGGTGACAGCGCACACATTCAAAAAACCTACTTGTACTAAACCCAAGATTAATTCTGGAAATAAATCTAAAAAGACCGGATATTCAAGAAAAGCAATACAGAGAGCAATAAAATGTCCCACCCTCAAGAATGTGTCACTAATTGGTGACATGGATCTTGATAATCTATCAGAATCTGGTGGTACTCGCCGGAAATTAGACCGGAATAAATTTAAAGACCTCGAACCGTCTACTTCTACCTAATTTATAGCCAACATAATCCAATGGAACATTCGTGGTCTTTGATCAAATCCTTGAGTTCTTCATAATTGGATCTATCACTATCATCCTGTTTGCGTGGCACTCCAGGAAACTTTTACGAAGCCCTCGGAGACATGGAACATCAGGCGACATTCCCTGTTCCGTATCGATTACGATGACGGGAGTAGAGCTTGCCGCGGTGTTGCTCTGCTGGTTCCACATCACGTGTCGTCGCGCGTTCTTACGCTGCACACGAACCTGCAAGCCATCGCGGTGGAAATCTCTACAGGCCTGAGAATTACCATCTGTTCCATTTATTTGCCACCAAATGACACCATTTTACAGAGAGATGTAGAAGATCTGATTGATCAATTACCTCCACCATTTTTTCTTCTTGGAGACTTCAATGCTCATAACATGATATGGGGTTCTAACAGCAACACCCCTCGTGGGGAAATGGTTGAACGTCTGTTAGACGACATGAACCTCGCCATCATGAATGATGGCAGTTTCACTCATTTCCATGCCCCAAACAATAGTTTCACTGCAATAGATTTATCGTTATGCTCACCTTCACTCTTGCCCAACTGGTCTTGGTCGGTTGACCCGGACCTCCACGGGAGCAATCATTTTCCTCTAGTGGTTAAGTGCCTTGATCGAAGCCATAGCATACCTGAGGGTCCTCCTCGGTGGAAGTTTGTGGCCGCCCGATGGGCAGACTTCACGGTCAAGGCAGAAATCACGGATGATATGGTTTCGCAACCCGACGTCGACCTTGTGATCAGTTGTATGATCTCAGCAGCCAATGAAACAATACCCAAAGTGTCCTCGAAACTTCCTAAATTTCCTAAACCTTGGTGGAACCACGAATGTAATCTTACTATTAAAGCACAAAAGAAAGCATGGAGTAGGTTCCGGCGGTATCCTACCCATGACAACAAGTTGGCATTCTTAAAAGCAAAGGCGATAGCGAGAAGAACCAGGCGCCAGGCTCAACGTGAGTCCTGGCAAAAGTTTACCACGGGAATCAATTCATCTAAAGTCATTTGGGACCGGATCCGAAAAATCAATGGTCATTATCAGTCTCATCCACTTACCATTTTAAATACCAATGGAACTATTATCAGCGATGTGAGGGATATTGCGGATACCATCGCCGCCCATTTCGCCGCTGTCTCCAGTGATGCGAACTATCCCCCATCGTTTCAGCCGAACGTACATCGTACACCTTCCGGCCTTTTACACCGGAGGGGTACAATTCATTGTTCACCCTTCATGAACTGACGACGGCCTTGCAGCGAAGTCCTGACTCAGCTGTAGGGCCCGATGCTATTCATTATTCCATGATTCGGCATCTATCACCAGAATCATTGTCACATTTACTCATATTATTCAATCGGATCTGGGTCAGCCATTCATTTCCTGACACCTGGCGAGCAGCCATGTTCTTGCATTCCCGAAGCCTGGCAAAAAATCCTCAGCAACCTAACAGTTACAGACCTATTGCTTTGACCAGTTGTCTATGTAAGCTCATGGAACGCATGTTCAACTATCGCCTTATGCACTACCTTGAGGTTAACAATATTTTATCGAAACATCAAAGCGGCTTTAGACGGCTCAGGTCAACAACATGCAATCTGTTATGCCTTGAGACCTCAATAAGACATGCATTTGTGAAGAGGGAGCATATGCTAGCCATATTTTTCGACATAGAAAAGGCCTACGACCGTACTTGGAGGCACGGAATTCTTTCCGATCTCTATAATAGCGGCTTGCGGGACAACTTGCCCATTTTCATTAAGAACTTTCTAGCTCGCCGCATCTTTCAGGTACGGATCGGAAGCACATTATCAGCTCCCCAAATTCAAGAACAAGGTGTACCTCAAGGTAGCATTTTAAGTGTAACACTTTTTATTTTAAGACTCAACGGGGTGTTGAACCAACTCCCGTTGTCTGTCACTGGCGCACTCTACGTGGATGATCTGTTGATATCGTATCAATCAGTGAATATGAGGTCAGCCGAGAGACAATTACAAACCGCTCTCAACAAGATTAGCAAGTGGGTTCATAATAACGGCTTTTCATTCTCCGCTGACAAGACTGTTGCTATGCACTTTTGTCGGCGTCGAGACCTACATGATGACCCACAATTGTTTCTCAATAACAATCTAATACCTATTGTAGAAAATACTAAATTCCTCGGCATCACATTTGACAAACTCACTTTCAAACCTCAAATTGCGCAATTAAGAGCTCGTTGCATGAAGACTATGAACCTCTTGAAGGTCATCTCTTCTACATCGTGGGGAGCTGACCGTAAGTCGCTCCTTCACTTATATAAAGCTTAAATAAGATCGAAGCTCGACTACGGCTCCATTGTATACGGGTCGGCACCTCGGAGCTATCTGAGTGTGCTCGACCCAGTCCACCATCTCGCCCTACGGATTTGTTCTGGAGCTTTCCGGACGTCTCCAATGGAGAGCCTGTATGTCGAATGCAACGAGCCATCACTGACATCAAGACGCCAGCAACTTTCCTTGAAATATTTTATCAAGATGAAGTCTTTTCCGGATCATCCACTTCATAGACTATTTGCTGCTCGCCCTTCATGTGTTCCATCTTACAGTCTTCGTATGAGGGCACTTGTGGAAGAACTAGAATTAGGCCCTCCGCACACGGAGCGATTACTGGGTGAGCGAGTCACGAGCGATCGCGGCGAATTTTCAACGATACGGGCGATTGTACGATTGGTATCCGCTAATGGGCCGATTTTTTGCCTTTGCACCCGTGCTCTTCCTACTTTCCCGCCACTTCTTCCACCTGTTCTGTGCCTCGTTATTTTCTTATTTTGTGCACTAAATAAAAGTATCATTTTCTAACATATATTCTATTTTTCGTTGGTGAATTATGGAAAGTTCTAGCGACGAAGAGGCTATCCTCATGTTCTATTTCCATAAAAAAAAGAAAAAAAAAAGAGAAAGCATTGGGTTCATCCCTACATAGAAAGGAACTTGCATAGCAGGCTGTTTGTGGCAGCAAGAGAACTGCAGGAAAGTGATGCTAAGTTCATGGCATTTTATAGAATGTCCAAACAGACGTATAATGAGCTGGTGGAAATTATTTCGCCAGCTATAAGGAAACAAAACAACAACATGCGAGAATGTATAGGTCCAGAAGAACGACTTCTGATCACATTGAGGTAAGTTTTTTTCATATTACTTTATGTATCAAAATTTGAACAATGAATAGACACCCCAATTTATTTAAAAATGAATTTATTAATTTAGGAAATTATATAAAAAGTCAATATTTCTCCAAGGGGCACATAAATACCATGTTGGAAAATTAAAAGGCACAAAAATCATATTACACAAGTGGGGGAAAAATATTGATACATGAAAAGTTAATTATATATATAAAATTGATCCAAGGACCTGCTAGATACCCGCATTGGGAAATTGTGAAGCAAGTAAACAAAAATGCACCATCTAATATTACTCATAGAAATGCAAGACGTATATGGGTCAGTAGCCCAAAATTGGACAGAGACTTATCAAAAACGAATCATTGGCATAAAGGGATAAACATGTCTGAAACGCATCATTTTGTAACCAAAGTAAACATGCCAAAAGATAGAGGTCCACGAACCATTTTACCCAACCTCCAACCACTCCAACATTTCTTTTTCCCAGCTTTGCCAAACTTCTACAGTAGCCTATCATTCAAGTCTGGCATAAAATTGTAGATTTATTTAGAGAACACACACAGCAGATAAAAAAATCAATGATACTACTTCCTAACAGAATATGGCAATTTAAATTAGTCTCATTTTAATAATGAATAAAATGGCCAATAGTAAATTCAAATTACCTAATTTTTTTTTAATTTAAACATCATACATTCATCGGAGGACGATATCACTCTCGGCTATCCATAGAAGGTTTTTAACAGCTGGCTGATGTAAAGGCATATTCAGGAAAGAGAAAATTCAACTGCCCTTGTGAGTAATCGAACCCCCTGTTCTCTCACTTGCCGGGTGAGTGCCCTACACCACGAAGGCAACAAATATTTTGATATTTTCTTGGAGCTTGCATGCACTGAACGGGACCTTACATGGATGGTCAAATCTAGTTAAGTAGCTATCTGGTGGCAGTGTCAACAATTGCAAGCTTTGGCCTAAATTGAGCCAGACAGCCCATGTACAGTCCCGTTCAGTGCACATGAGCTCCAAGGAAAGACTAAGATTTTCATTGCCTTTGTAGTCAAGGGTGCTCACCCTGCAAGTGAGAGGATATGGGTTCGATTCCCCGCAAGGGCAGTTGAATTTTCTCTTTCCTATATTTATCTCCCCTTCAGCCAGCTGTTAAAACCTTCATATTACACATTTAAATTAGAAAATTCAAACATCAATAACCTAATAATGTAGTTGGCATATGAAAAATATTTCTTCATAAAAGAAATAATATATCTGAAGAAAACAAATTTTAGAATGGGTAAATATCAGACTGGAACCATATCCCTAGATACAATGATATTAAGTGGTATATAATTAATGTTTGTCACAAGATGAATAAAAGCAGTGAAATAAACATATTTCTCGATAAAATCAAATGATGAGATAAAACTCAGTTTTTCAAAAAAAAGATGAAATTAAATAAAAAGGTCTAGAATGAAAACAACTCAAGTTTGGCTTCTTTATGTCTTTTTCATACTAGACCTTTTATTTAATTTTAATTCTTTGATAACGAAATCCGTAGTTTCAAAATTATAATGAAGTTTTATCTAATCATTTGATTTGAATTTGTTGAGAAATACATTGATTTCACTGATTTTATTCGGTCAAACTTGTATCAGCCTGTTCATGTGGAAGGAAGGATGCTAGAATCGAAGCTAACATCTGTGCACTGATGTATCAATTCCACTGGTTGGACAACAGCTTGTGTTGTCTCAAAGGGACTGGTTTCAAGAATTTCGTCTATCGAAAGGATCGACTTCCTCTTAAATAATCTGAGCTGTGCGCTAGTCATCAACCTGAGATCGGGTAAAAGGCATCCGATAAACTGTTGCATGGACTCTTTCAGATCATCTGTAGGAGGAGGCGCAGCAGAAACAGCAGTCATTTTTGCCGCCTTTATGCTGAAATATTCGGCAAAGGCGGCATCTGCATCGTTGGTGCTGCAGGTCTTTCGCTTTCGGGATATCCCACTGCTGCCCTGAGATTGTGTGTTAGGAAGTGATGCTGCAGCTGATGTTAACGGAGGAGTGCTTGGTTTAGGTGACGAGTCTGGGATGTCTATGTCATCAAGTCCCAAAGAGTTGTCACCAGTTGGCACCTGAGAGCTTTCGGGTTGAACAACGATTTGGGAATGTTCCATTGGAACAGGCAACAAATTCCCACTCGGCGCCCCCACAGTCTTCACAAAAGGTAGGGCGAACTGCATGGCTTCATTCAAATAATAAGGTTTTTTGACTTGTGTTCCTGAACCGCTTGGAAGAGGTCTCAGTTTTCGCACAAAGGTAGTTCTCAAGTTTTTCCATTTGTCTTTGCAGTCATGCACTGCAAAATAAAAACACGAAAAATTAACACAGAAGGCCTAGGATTAAATACATATTCAATGACCAAGTTATAAAGTACATATAGTCAAACCCTGTTGTAACACTAACCCCGCTCAGTGACAATTTTCCAGTGAACAAATCTTCCACATAAAAGGAATTAAATGTGTTCATTTGTTATTGGATATGATGCCAAACTCATTATAGCGCCAGAAACCTGCAAGACAAATGGTTGCGTTACATCAGTGTTAGACTAAATATTTTAAAAGTGAGGTGAAATACAATTTTCAGTTTTTAAAAAAAATTCAGCTAAATAAAAATAATTTTTGGTTTGAATTTCGATATATTTCTGTTGTCTCCAACCCCCATGTAATTGATATAAATTATTTTGCAGGTATCTGGCTACAGGATGTACCTTTGTCTCCCTTGGTCTGTACTTTGCCCGAGGGGAGACCACAATCGGGCAGATTGTAGCTGAGACTACGAAGATATTGTGGGATGAGCTACACACGCAATATTTGGCAAAACCTGACACGCAGCAACAATGGAGACAAATTGCAGAACGTTTTCTGTCATTGTGGAACCTGCCAAACTGCATAGGTGCAGTAGACGGAAAACATATCCGTATAGAAAAACTTCCAAAGACAGGTTCTACCAACTTCAACTACAAATCGTACCACTCCATCGTGCTGTTAGCATGCTGCGATGCAGATGGTGTATTCACGATGGTAGAGGCCGGGTATGCGGGTAGGAGTAGTGATGGCGGCATATTTCGAGCGTCTGCTATGAAACATTGGTTGACACATTCGCAACTGGAGATTCCTGCTCCCTCCAGACTACCCTGCCATGAACATGACAGTGCTTTCCCCCATTACTTTGTGGTAGATGAGGCATTCCCGTTGGCGCAAAATTTAATGCGTCCCTATTCTAAAAGAATCCTCGACAATTCGAAGAGAGTCTTCAATTATAGATTGAGCAGGGGAAGGAAAACAATTGAATGCACCTTTGGCATGATGACTGAAAAGTTCCAAGTGCTAAGTGTGCCAATACGGTGCCGCAACAACAGCAAAGTAGTGGATATAGTGAAGAGTGTGTGTGTGTGCTACACAATTTCATCCGGAAAAAAGAGGGATATACATACACCCCGAAGCAATTTGAAGAAGCAACCGAGGCACACGTCATCTTTACCTCTTCATCGCCACCAAGTGCTCTGCACCATAATTCTACTGCAAACACTGTCAGGAATTACTTGACACATTATTTTTTGAGTCCTCAGGGGTCAGTGCCTTGGCAATGGAATTATTGTATATAATTCTTTTTATGATTCCCATGGCATAATATGCATAAAATATTGTAAATACTGTACATATGTGATTTATATATTCTCACACATCAATGTCTGTTTTCCTGTGCACCTTGAAAATTAATGTTAAAAGTTTTTGAAATACCAACTGCACACTGCTTATAACGGTGGCTCCACCTTTGACACTGGGGGAATTCTTCCCCCCCCCCAGATCTTTGCCCATGCTGATTTATAACAAATAATTCTTATAGGGGTGTAATGCTACACGGCACACTTCAATGAAATTACAGTAGTTGGCTGTAAACAGTGTTTATTATGCAGGGTGTTTCAAAGTTAATGTTTTTGTGTAATTTCTAGGAGAAAGGTGCGCGCCCATTTTTTTCATAGAGACCATTGTTACAGGAATCACATCTTGATATGGTTTAAAACGCTTTTCCCACAGTTAGAAACCGATTCGGATGCCTTCATTTTCCAGTAAAATTTTGAAACAAATTTGACTACTGTATAGACATGCCATGCATCCCAAGGTGGACATATTGAGCATCTTTAATGTGATTTATAAAAAAACTATGGTTAGCCATGTAATATAAAATTAATCGTAATTAGCACCAATGTTCAATATTTTTCGTAATATACACATTTCAAATCGGGTGATCCTTTTTTAAACACACTGTATACCAAATTAAAAGCTTTCAACGTAGGTTGAAGTTTGATAGACGTAAACGTACACATCTTTTGTATCTAAATTTTTCTAGCTGGCCCTAAAGCAGAATGTTTTGCAACGAGCCCTCAGCTGAGAAAAAATGTTCTACAGTGAAAATTCCACGATAGTGCTTCATGTGCAGAAGAGAGTTCTGTTCTTAAAGTTTTACCGACATTGTTTTGCAACAACACTGAATGTTCTGCAACATATGTTGCAGTTTGTAGTATATTCTGCCACAACCTTTCCTCAGGCATATTATCAAGTCATTGTTAAGATTTGAGCATGTTTACACCTTGTTTGGAAATGTTTGTAATCAAAATAAACACTACAGAAGCATGTACTTGATGTCTAAAAAGCAATGGTGTGTTTTTTTTTCTCATCTCAATCATCTGTCACAGTGTTAAATTTTTTTAAAGTAATTAGGCCTTCATGTCAGTAAATAGTGGAACCTCCATAACTCGGGAGTGTCCATGTTGACCTAAAGCAGATGTTATGTTCGTGAAGAGTTTTGTGTGATCGTACTTTCACAATGGTTTGCTATCATTGTTGTATTCATGCATAATCATATATATGTGAACAATTCTATATCTCAAATAGACAAAATTACCTTATTTTTTTTTTTTTGCAAAAAGTTTCCAAATCTCATATTAGAGTGCAAAAAAGTGTATCATGTCACGATAGCTGTGTTTAAAAAAAGGCGGATTATTTATTTGGCTCGTAGGTTTAATTTTCTGTTTCCAAACAGTGGGAAGTGACCCGAGGTGTGAAGAATATCTGCAAACATGGGCGTCGGAAGTGTTTCACACCTGTGGATGACCATCTTGAGCTGTATGAAGGAAGGTTTAATTTTTGAATAAAATGTGTGGGTGCTCTGACGCTTGCCACAATACTGTGGGTGCTGGAGCACACTCCCGGCACTGACACTACTATATGTAAAAACAATGAAATGAGGAAATGTTGAAATGTGAGTGAGCAATGTAAACTTCATTGACTTGGCCAATGCAAGTGTAATTTGAAAAATTAATGGTGATAGCACAGCACGAATTTCAGACATCTTGGAGGTTTTTCCCATTGAGTTTAGTAATATGCCGAACATGAGAATAATATTTGTCAAGTTATCGAGGTTATAAGTCGCTTATCGAAGTTCTGCTGCATTTATTTTTAAACACGTAATAAACGGACTAAGATTTCTAAAAATATTTTCGCAAAATGTAACAAGGAAACTGGGTTTTTTTTTTAGCTTAGGTTTTTTAGGGCATAAATGCATTTGTTTAGTAATTCCCAGATCATAAACACTTTTATAATGACCATAATATAATGAACAGTAATTATAAAGATCTGACGCTTATTTTTTCACAACAAAAAAAAGTTATCCGCATAATAAATAAGCAGAACCTAATTCATTTATTAAATCATCGAAAAGCAAATCACATTATTAAGTTTTTAAGACAAAGTTTACGATAACATTGCATACCCGGCTGAAAGCACGTGGGATATAACGTGCTTCGCCCCCCCCCCACAGGGTGGAATTTTTCACGGACCCCCATTAGTAAATCCTACTGTATTAAGCCACAAAAATTCATCCCGTACCGACTGAATGCCATGAAAATATGTCCAGTTTTCATCACGTTTCATATATGTAAACAATGAAAAAATAGCTACACTGCGATGAATTAGTATTGTTTATTATATGAAAAAAAATGCTACATACCTGATAAATTTACTTCCTTCCCTATTTCACTCCGTGCTTTCTCTACAGCATCCTTCCTGGAGTAACTGGGCCTCGTGAAGTCATATAATTCTGGATACCTCTCAACGAAACTCACAAATTTCTGATTGAACGCCTCCATTTTTTTCTGACGATTTGGACGATTCGATTAGGATCGCACTTCTTTTCAGATCGCTCGAAACACCAATCACTCGTTCGGCAATCGCGATGCGTAAAAATCGCCAAGCAATCGCGCCGTTAGCGGTCTGCAACTCATTTAGTTGAGAAGTGAGGGAGAGGGAAACAAAGAATCGTAGTTCGCTCGCCCAGTAATCGCTCCTTGTGCGGACGGCCTTAGACATCAGTCGTGTGGCCCCAGTTGCTTCGCAACTGGCACCATGGGAGCAGTCTCTGCCAGATGTCTCTCTTTCATTATCATCATACTCTAGAGCCACCACAGCAGATGTCATATATCGACAGATATTCTTTAGGCACAGGGGTAGGTACAACAGGTACTTCCCCATATATACCGACGGCTCTAAGAGCCCTGGGCATGTCGGTTGCGCCTACATCTGCTGTGAGGAGACATCTTTCAAACTTCCAGACACATTCACTATATATTCGGCAGAACTGTACGCAATCCTTCAGGCTCTACGTCATATACGACGCAAACGCCACCGACGATGCATCATCTATAGCGACTCTCTCAGCGCATTACAAGCACTGAGTTCCTGTACGTTTCACACTCATCCATTCATTCATGCCATTTTTCATGAACTACATTATCTCACTCATCATGGTACCACAGTAAAATTTTACTGGGTACCAGGTCATGTAGGAATACCGGGCAACGATAAAGCAGACACCGCAGCTCGAACAACAACTAACATTGACAATAACCTTTTGGTACATGCCAGTGACCACTTCTCAATCCTCCGGGAAGTGATGCATCACCGCTGGCAGGAGCACTGGAACAATCAGATAAATAATAAACTTCATGCCATCAAGCCCACACTTGGCCATTGGGGTTCGAGCTGCAGAACTAACCGAAAGGAAGAAGTTCTGCTTGCCCGGTTGCGCATAGGACACAGTCGTATCACACAATCATATCTTTTATTACGAGAGAGTCAGCCACAGTGCCCACATTGTCAAAGTCCATTAACCATTGCTCATGCTTTTACTTGTTCATATCATCGTCATCATTTTACGACCGCTTTTGGTCAGTCATCTTTCACTTCATGACAATTTAAATGACCATAGCGATGCATCTCGCATTTTTAAATTCATTAAAGTCATTGGTTTTTATAACAAATTATAGATTTTTACAATTCATGCCATTGTTTTATGCTTTACGTTGCTTTTTATCATGCATAATTTTAGTATTTTGACATGACAAAAGGATGATTTTTCTTATTTTTATAATTTGTTTTGGCGCAGTTTGACCAAATTGGTCCTTGCGCCAGAAAAATTTAAAATCCAATCCAATCCATTCATCTGTCAATTAGTTCACTAAATAATTTTTTAAATTTCACTAATTATTTTCCCAAAAAAATTTCTTTTATTAGGACACACACTCGGAAAAAATGGAGGGATACACGACTTCTTAAAAAAAATTAATTGTATATTGTTTTAATAATAATTATATATTAAATTTTTTGAACGCAATTTCCATGATTAAAAACTGAACAGATGTGATTAAAATGTACTCAGAAAATGAAATTTACAACAAAACTAAAATAATAATTACTATATTTTCACAAGCACCAAAATTAGTCTCATTTAAAGTCGGAAACACAGTACTTGCAAACAACACTATGAAATATTGATCACAGATCTTGCATACAGTTCTGTAATGACACTACCTTCATGCTCACTTTGGATATCCGATGTTTCACCGTTAATTTGAAACCGGTATTGACATAATTGGTGCACAATATTGAGTTGGAGTCATTTTGACCCCATGGAAACTTTGACGAATGAAATAACGGAAAGAAAAAATAGAGCAACATAAATTTGCGAAGAACGTACAAGCAACCTGTACTGGTAACAGGATGCACCAGATGCATTTCTTTCTCGGAGTGGCATATTGAGTAATGTGTGGGGATGCCCCCAGTAAGCCATTCGAGCGTTAAGTTGAAAAAATTACAAATGTTGTACTGAAGTTTTGCGAGCTATGCAGATTTCATTACATTTTGTTCTAAAGTACATTCTTTTATATTTCAGATGCCCAGGAAATGCTGTGTACCTGGGTGTGCGGCTAATTATAAATCACAGACTAATTACACCCCTGCTTTCCTGTTTCCAAAAGATGTAGAAAGACGAAAGCAATGGATTGCAGCAATCAACAGAAAAGACTTTGCTCCGGGTTCATCTGCTGTTGTATTGTGAGTGAGGACAAGATTCCGCAAGTAGACTAGATGGACATTAGAGCAGCAAAACAGTTCTGTATTTATATACAGAATCGAAGTGATTGATTGTCCACAAGTGACTGTTGTCTTTCAAGTTTTAGAAGACTTGCAAGTAAAATTGTTTTATAAAAACCAACATCTTTGTCCAAAAAATATTCTAGGTTTTGTCCTGGGAAAAGAACCTAAGCTAGATAGATAGACGAAGCTGGATAGTTTGCTCAGTTACTTAAATTCTTCAAGATGGAAGAAATGACTTCTAATCAAAAAGTAAGTTCAACTATTGCACTTTTAAATGTCATATCAGGGGATGACCCAGAATCGACCAAGATTCAATTCATCAAAGATCAGATATCTTTAAATTGGAAGTAAACAATGCCGATACAGTTGTGAAACAATCTTGTGGGCTGCACGCTTTTATTTCAGCTATCCAGCTGCATATGCTATGCTGACGCTTCCTCATCAGTCATCTCTTAATTTCAGTGGTGAAAGCTGCACTCAAAGCCATTTCAGTTCAAGAGCATTCAACTTCTGCCTCAGGTAAGAGCACGAAAAAATTGTGAATTTGATGCTGGACGAAATTTATATAAATCCATCCATCGACTATAAAGGGGGGAATGTTGTGGGTGTAGCGGATAATTGCGATCAATTGATTGCTGCATGCACTGTGCAAACATTTATGATATCGTCCTTTTTCTCAAAAAATAAAGATGTTGTAGTTTTGATACCGGTGAAGAATTCAACTAGTAATGAATGTTACAGAGCTGTGGCTACATCATATTATCTTTAATTTCAGACAACAACAGAATTAATCGCAATATGTTCACATCTCTTTGCAATGGAAATTTAACTTCCTCCATACAAAATTCCTTATTATCTAGATAAAAAAAATTTTCTTCTCTTTGACACTCCACACCTCATAAAATCTGTACGCAACAACTGGTTAAATCAGAGCTTGACCAATCAAACTTTCTTTTATCCTGATCCAGCTGATACCACCCGAGTAAACACTGCTAGCCTCTTGCATCTAAGATAAATATATGATGCAGAAAAACACCTTGTTATCAAGACCGCTCCCAAATTGACTAGAAAAGTACTTTTCCCATCATCAATAGAGAGGCAGAACGTAAACCATGCTCTGTGCATTTTTCACGATTCCAATATTGTTTCCTTGGAATTGAATAGTCCTAAATTGGGGGCTGATTTTATCAAAACTAAGGATTTTATTCAGTACTTTCAACAATAGTGGAAAATTGTAAATTGCAAGCATCCTTACAAAGGAAAACATCTGCGTGATCAGTATTGTGATCCTATCACAAGTGTAAACCATTCAAACATCCTTTTTCTTGAAAGATTCTGTGAATGCGTTAGCAAATGGAAAGAACTTTCAAACTTACCTGCTGCGAATAAAGAGGTGGTATGCTGTCTAAAGAAACAGAGTTTGCTTTGTTGCATACCACCAGAGCTCTTATTGACGTTTCAAAGTATGTACTTGAAAACTTACAATCAAAATATGTGCTTTTAGGCAAACTCCAAACAGACAGTTTGGAAGCACACTTTGGTCAGTACCGCCAAATGAATGGTGGCAATTACAATATTTCATTCAGGCAAGTCATAGAGTCCGATAAAAAATTGAAAATCTTAAGTTACATTCAGAACGTGCTGGTAATTTCAGCATTAAATCTCTTGATTGCTCTAACGCATCAAGTACAGAAATTGTCAATTTAAAAAATATTGAGGACTTTGTTGATGTCATTGATCTATCTGACAAAGTGGAGATTTCAGCATCGATTAAGTCAGTACTAATATACATTGCAGGGTATGTAGCTCGTATTGTGGGAAATAAAATTAGGCCTACTTGTAATGAGTGCATATCCACTTTATCAAATGGTGATATTATGGATTGCGAGTTCGTGTCTGCGAATGACAGTAAATTCATATCGCTAAGTGATCGAGGAGGACTTAAGTGGCCTACACAATTCACTTCGGATGTAGTTTTGACTGCATTCATTGTTTTTCAAGTTTTGACATCAGAGACTTATGAAGGTAAGTTTTTGAGACAAACAAGTTTAAAAGCGATTGTTACCAACATAGCAATGGACAAAATCATTATCCCATCAACATGTGGCATTTCTTTGGATGTTTGTCCGTTATTTCTAACATTCTCCGAAACAACTATTGTAAAGCCAAAAATGATTTGCTAACAAAAAATATCAGCATTATCAATTTCGAATACGTAATTATGTATTGGACTATTCATATATTCTGTAATCACACAGAGGATCAAGATCACACTGTCTTAAAAAAAAATTAAGGATATTCACAGCTTGAATGAACTTTGGATATAAATAATCCCAAATAGTTTGACACACTTTTTTAAATTACATATTGTGTAGGCCTGTATATATATGTTTACAGCGGAACTCCAATAACAACCTCTGTTCTAACTAGGGATGGGACGAATAGCAATTTGGCCGAATAACCAAACATTCATCGAACGAATATTAATTTTCCTTAAATTCATTACAATTGTAAATGAAATTAGTGTTCTTAATTGAAAGTAAAGTTATTGGTAATCTCAAATGATAGAAATTTAATATTAAATTTATTACTTACTTACAAAATAAATATATTTTTTTAAAACTTGTTATAATTTTACATCTAATTAAGAAAACGTCAAGCATTATTTATTCTCTGCTAATAATGCATCATAAATTTTACGACTTATTTTTCCTCTTCAGATGTTCTTTGCTCCTTTTGCCTCTTTCAGTAGCTCCATATGTATCAGTGAACTTGTGTAAGTCATGCTCACTTATACCTTAATACAGTAGGATTCTATTTTGAGTTTCGTGTTTTCCTTATCTTGTCCTAGAAACTCACAGTGATATAATCTCTTTCACAGAAAGGAATGAACACAGCACAGTAAAATATAATCAATAAATTTTAATTTATTAGAAAAATTCCAATTAATATGGTTTTTTAAAATTGGTTTGCGCACACCAATATTTAGCCGAACGGGCCGAATATATTGAATAAGAGCAAAATATTCGTTCCATCTCCAATTATAACGGCATCTAAGATAAAATGACTGCTATCTCAGATAATTCTTACAGATAATGTTAATGAACCCTAGCATGTAACGTCCTCTGATACGACACATTTTCAACTCTATTGCTCAGGGGGTGCTCGTTTTCAACTTTAGGTAAGGATTTTGATTGCTGAATCAATTCAGTGGGTGCTCGAGCACCTTTAGTTTTGACGCTACTGCTTTTGTTCTCACCATTTTTGCATAATGACTCTGTACAGAATTGCTCCATCACACAAATTTGATATTGAGCTTATCACATAAGAAAAAGCGGGAAAACATGAAAAAAGGCATTTTTTGAAAGATGCTTTACTCAAGAGATGCATTTTTTAATTGACAAATCCTGTACGTCACACATTAGAGCATTTAAGAGATTGTTCTGAATATAATTTTGTCAGAGTTAAATTTTGTAACACCCAGAACTTTTTCAAGTGGATTTTTGTCATTTGTTTGAACAGGCAATTCAATTTTTTTAATGCACTGCTTCTCTGCATGCAAAATGAATGTTATAACAGAGTTTTCGACTGTATGAAAGTGAGAATAAAATATATTATTGTAAATAAAATGTTGTGTATAAAAGTGGTAATGAAATATTTATTTCACTGTAAATAATGTGTATATATATCTGTGAAAGTGGGCAATGCTTTTTTTCACCCATTTCAAAAATTCAGAATAATATATACTTTGAATGTATTTCCCATAATACAAACCACCTATGGATCATGTTTCATAAACTTATGATTACTTTTAATATCGTCTTGTATTCATTGGCAAATGAAGTGTGATTATGTGCAGGCTATATGAGAAAGAAATAAGTGTGCATGGGATTTGATCAAAATTTTATATATTAGAGATCATAAGTTCACTGTTATGAGGTGTTTTTTAATTCATGGGAAATAGTTTATTCTCGTAAAGAAAAGTGTCTATTTTTGTTGAAATGCTTTATTTAAATGAAGAAAAACAAACATGGAATATAACTTCATTTAAAAAAAAAAAGGGAAGGCACAGCTATATACGCGATATTTGCTTGTCAAAAGGAATGTCGAAATTTTATAGTTAATATTAACGGAAAAGTGTAATCAAAGTATACAGGTTCAAGGATAGAGCGCGCAGCCGACCATCGGCCTCTTTGTATGACGTCATCGAAACGCACAAGCAGGTCCGGTAGAATAGAGACGGCCCTGTTCTTACTGTGCCTGTATAAAGGACCTGGGGTCGAATCAGCGACGATAGTGCGCCCCTACTTGCTGCGGCGACATGCCGTCTCGTGGATTGTTGAACGTTCAACCGCGATGCATATAGTTGAATGACGTTGTGTGCCGACAAAAAGTACCGCTCGTTCTCTGTAGCGACCACACACATATTCTTGGGGGGAGATGTATGAGTAAATTTTGCGATTGGGGTCGAGTATGAAATAAAAAAATGCAAATTCATCCCTGTGATGGCATGACGAAGGTGCTCATGATGGCACATAGGGCTGTAGCTCTGGGGCCCGGGACGATTATCATTTTTTTGCTTTTTCACGCTATAAATTAGCTACAGAAGGGGCCCGTTAAAGATCCAGCCTAGGGGCCCCGCTACAGAATGTGGGGGCCATGTAGACGGCAGCACAATTTTCGGAATGTGTGGGAAAAATTTAGTGAAAAGAGAAATTTTCGAGGGAAATTTTGCTTGACGAGGTTACCATCACTGCGTGCACGTGCAGCACCTCCTATAACTACAGCTATAGATGGCGTTGGCATGTGTCTCTGAGTGTTCCTCCTTGCAGGGCCGGATCTATATGAAGCTTGATCGGGGTGATCAGCCAGGCCCGTCATTTAGGGCCCCCCCCCCGGCTTTTGAAAATATACTAAAAATGGTATATATATACATTGAGTACATGTGCTTTGCCCCCCCCCCCCCTGGAAAATGTTGAAATGACGGCCTTGTGATCAACCCCCCTCCCAACCGAAAGACGATAATTCATGAAACCATGCGATAATTAATTCGGAAACTCTATATGATAATATTGGAATGGCAAATTAAACAACGAATTCAAGAAAACTTCTATTGAAAAACGGGTAAAACCGCGACATATTTTTCAAAAAAATCGGGATGGGAAAAATACCAGAAAAGAGGGACTATATATTCTTGGAGAAAAAAGGGAGAAAATGCGGGACATATGTGGACACTGTTTTCGTTCTTTAACGGTTTGTAAAATTACTCTTTCCAACAGTGAGCTTTAGATCCACCCCTGCCTTCGTGGAGCCATTTTACTTAAAGTCTAATTTTATAATTAAAGTAATGTTGAATTCTCCTAAATGCGCCGGTTCTGCTGATAGCGTGAATTCAGTTACTTCAAATACAGTCCACTATTTATTGTGCCAAAACGGGGCTATGACATTTTACTTTCGAACCGTGGGAACTAGAGGCATACTTCCATTCAGAAAAAGTATCCAAATAACGTGTAGTACTCAGAGATGACATTCATGGTGCACACAAGAGGTTTTTATAGTTATTAAAATGCAAAACTTAACTTTTTATACAGTCCCCATGTGCCCAAAAACACAGTTGGAAAATTTACCCTTGTGTTAGAACGATTACTATCCTGTTGCCCACAAAAAAATTGCACGTTTCTAAGTGCATTATTCGCTGAGATATTCGAATTTCAAAAGCAGAGGAAAGTTCGGTTTGAAAAGCGGACAAAAAAATGCGCGTTAACCGTTTTACCCAACTTTCCTCCGTTCTTCGAATTCGGATATCTGAGCTAATGATGCATTTAGAAATGTGTAATTTTTATTTGTTGACAGAGTTTTAGAAAGAACTTTCTAGCCGAGTGGCACTAGCCGAGTTTGGGCACACGGGGACTTATGGATGTCATAATATTTGTTATGGGCATTTTGCTTGTTGTGGCCTTGTATTTGTAAAAAAGGTTTTTTATTAAATTTCAATAACTATACAATCCCTTGAAACATGAATAACATATCCGACTACTACACGTTATTTCGATACATTTAAATTGGAAGTATGCCTCCAGAGGATCAAAGGTTTGCCAGTAAGATGACATAGGCTCTGTTACCTATGCACCCTGTATAAACAATATATATTACGCAACTTTCTGAATAACACGTCTGGAAGAAAAACGATTCTAACATTAATCAAAATATGTAATACGCTTACAAACGATAATCATCTATCATTCGTAAAACAGATTTGCAATGCGAAAGCAATAAAATCATGAATACATTTCATTCGCATCAAAATGAAAGAAGAAAAATAATCACATCTCTGCTCCATGGTTTCATTTAGGTTACTGGAAAAAAAAAATCACAACTAGTTTTGCTCTAACACCATATGAATTACTACATTTTTCAACATCTCAAGTGTGATTTTATTTCGATGACTCGATGTGGTGTGAAAAAGTGTGCCTAAGAAATTTGCAAGGGTTTTTGAGTCCACAAGGGATATATCACCTGCTTCTTAACTACGGATTTGATCTTTAGTTAAGAAGCGAGAGGGAAATTTGCTACCACATTCTTAACTGAAAATCGTTTTCCCTCTGTAGTTAAGAAGAGAGGAGACCCACTTCTCAGCTCGAATCGTAGTGGACGGTTTTTTTTCTCTCATGGGTGATGGCGCAAATCCATTATTTGATAGAAGCATTTTTATGATTCATATTTAACAGATGCATTTTTATTGCCAAATAAGGAATTCGTCTAATTTTGTAATTTTCAAAAACATATCTGAAGATTGTGTGGGAGAGTTGAAAATAGTGTTGAGTCTATGTACAGCCCACACATTGGTAATACTGATAAAGTTTGCTACATTTATCACATTCCCCAGTGATTATGCACAATTCTCAAATTTTCAATTCATAAATACCATGATCAATGGGTCGTCTCTGTTATCGCACGTAGGAAAAATACTAAAGAGAGTCTTGGTACAGGAAATGAACTTTCACCTGGAACAGAAGAACCGTCTCCACGCTAACCAGTATGGCTTCAGGATGAGGTGATCAGCTGATGAGACCCTATGTGACTTTGTCGACGGGAAAAAGGAAAGGCATCATGTGGCGATAATTTCGACAGACATTAGCACAGCATTCGATGCTCTTAGGTATAAGAATCTCCGGAGCATATTCCGACAGCTGAAGGTGTCAAAAAGGTTAAAAGCTACCATGATAGACCTGCTCAGAGAAGAGGCGATGGAAATATACGGAGCCCATAGTCACGCATAAACAAACCATGTGATGAAGGAAACAGTTATTTTCCGGATATTTTTGCCGAGGCGGACTCGAAGAAAAGTCATCACGTCTCCGCCGGGACTCGAACCCTGACGCTTTTGCATACCGGGCAAGCATGCTACCATCTATACCACTGGAGACATGACATGCAAGAGGGTCTGGGTTCGAGTCCCGGCGGAGACGTGATGACTTTTCTTCCGAGTTCGCCTCAGCAAAAATATCCGGAAAATAACTGTTTCCTTGATATCTCGGGCTGAGAAAAAAAGCCATCTATCTCACTCTAAACCAGGTGATGTCCTCAGGGCTCATGCTCAGGCCCTCTCATGTGGAATGTGACAGTGGATCAGCTGCTCAGGGTACAGGCCATTGCCGACGATATCATTTTTGTGATCTCAACGGGAAGGTGGAATAGTATGGAAAGGCTATCGGCGGAACCCCTGGAGAAGATGCCACCTGGCTAGATGACAAAGACTTGGAGCCGGCTGTAGACAAGGGCATGTACCTGTGGTTTAGCCATAGAGACAAGGGGGAAAGCCTGATGAAGTGGACAAAGCAGATGCGGTACCTAGGTGTTATCCTTGACCAGGATCTCGAGTGACTACCACACTTCAAGACCCAAGCTACTAAGGCCAACGCAAACCTGCAGAAACTTGCCAGCATTGCGGACCAAAATGGGGAATGACCCAGAAGATAAGGAGAAGAATACTATGCGATCAGCAGCGTGATACCAGGACCCGTTGGAAAAAGAAACAAATTGAACTTGATACAGAGAGGTTTCTTCTTTCTAACCAGAGCCTACTTCACGACGTCGGCTATGAAAAAGGATCGCTAGAGTGCCCCCGCTTCAGCTCTACGCAGAATATGTGGTGAAGACGGCTCTTGTCAATAGACTTAAGAGAGATATCCAGATGGAAAACGTGACATATCACTGGGACCAGTTAGAGCATAGGTGAATGGAACGGACACCCCGCAGTTGACGTCAAGGAAAACTAGATCATAACTCTAGAAAGCCCAATTTCTTATGGAGGCACCACCATCTTCACAGATGGCTCCAAAACCGAAGATGGAACGGGAGCAACCTTCGTAAAATATGAAAATAGGATAACTAGCCAGGAGTGGAAGCAGAGACCCTTAAGCCGCTGTGGTGGTCGAGTGGTTATAGTGACGGACTTGCGATGCGAGGATCCGGGTTCGAACCCCCACAGTGGTGGTTGGCTGAAGTTGGTTTTCTGTGGTTCCCAACTTCAAGGCGCAAATGCGAGCCGATCTCCCCGTTAAAAAGTCTCGCCACAGAGAGGAACAGTCCTAGAACGATAAATCATTCCACTTCACTCATAGTTAGAAAAACTGGTGGCAGATGGCAGCCAGGGCCGTCTTAAGAGCATCATGGGCCCCCGGGCCAAGTGATATTCCTGAGGCCCTACCAGGCAAATTCTTGAAAATTTCAACCTAATCTCATTTTTGTGAGGCCCCTTTTCTCTTGAGGCCCCCGGGCCGTGCCCATGCCAAGACGGCACTGATGGCAGCATTACAGAGAAACAAAAAAACTTCGTCAGGTTTCACTACACGTACACTCCCGCATGTACCGATTCATTGGGGGTTGCGGGGGGGGGGTGTGGTGTAGCAGTAGTAGATAGGGCCTCCAAAAAATGGCTCGGGGATCCATGATGTTCTTAAGTCAGCCACCTCGTTGGGCAATTTGCCTGTTGTGGCGTTGTATTTGTAATAGGATATACGAGCTTCCAGGCTGAGCTCCTTGCACCAAGAGAAGCAGTAGTGAGCCTGGAGGGATCGCAGGACAAGCCAAGAATTTACACGAATAGCTGATCCAGTTTAGAGGTGATAAGAGATTTCCCCCCCCCCCGCTTACGAGGTAACAAGACGATAAGTTCGTCCGAAGGGATCCTCTTAAGCAATCACAACACCTCTCTAAACTGGGTGCATGATTACACTGGAGAGAGAGACAACGAAGAGGCGGACCGGCTGGCCAAGGACGCCATTAAGGTCCCGACGATCCCCCAGAATGAAAAGATCCCGGCTGCGACAGCGAAAAGACTAATTAAGGAGCACATCTTTGGAGATTAGCGCAAAAATACTGAAACCACACCGAACGGCAAATTGATTCACCGGGTGATGCCAACGATCCAGTGGAACGAAAGGTCCCTCCAGAGAGAATACCACATTCTCTCTTTTCGGGACATGGGCCGCTCCAACATCTCAACTAATGCTAAGTGCCTGTGTGGAGGGACCCACTGCGCTATGCAACGGAATGTGGAAGTAGCTCACAATTCCACTCGGTGAGGACACTTCCACAGTTGGAGCAATAATAGTTCAAACGAATAGTGAGAGATGAGAACCATCAAAAAGTTGGTAAGATCCATTACAGAGAATCTAGACCGGCTCCACACATCAAGATAGATCCCGCCATCTTATTACCACAAGAACTGAGGAGGAGTGGAACGATAAGGACCAGGGCCGACCCAAAGGAGGAGGAATTGGAGAGAGGTCTGGGGAGACTCTGACTTCATTTAACCGACCCCCCTAACACAATGGCCGACAAAGCATAAAAATTTGAAGTTCCAACCGGGCTATTCCAAAGTAACAGTGGCCAGAACCGAAGGGTCCTTCAGGGCCACAACAAAGTCCCAGTGGCCTAAACTTGGTCCGGCTGGCAAGGAACAGATAACTGAGGGTCCAACCGGACCAATCGGATGTGCCAGGAAAATGGAATAACGCAATAAGATGGTTCTTTACAAAAAAGGCGAAAAAGAGGATATCAAGAATTATCGAAAAAGCAGTCTCTCGGTAGTTTGCAAAATCTTCACCAAAGTGCTGACATATAGGCTTGAATCCACATTGGATGAAAACCAACAAACAGGAGTGAATTTAGTACAACGGATAGCATCCAAACAATCGGGGAACTCTTAAAGACACAAGGAATACGAGTTACCATACCGTTGCGTATGGCTTTTACTGATTTTGAGAAAGCGTCTGCTTCTGTTTTTCCATCTTCTGTTGTTAAAGCTGTAGGTGAAATTGGAGTAAAGAAAACTTCAATCAATATCATTAAGAAAATATATGACAAAGCAACTGCAACCATTCGTTTGGAAGGAAAAGCAGCCAGACAGGGTGATATCATCTCCCTAAAACTCTTTACCGCTGTTTTAGAAGTATTCAGAAAACTCGGTGGGGATGAGAGAAAGGAATTAAAATAAACGCAGAATTCCTCAAGCATTTTTTTTTTTTTTTGCGTTTTGCCGAAATTGTTATTATCAGCAGCAATCCAAACGAACTAGAAGAAATGATACAAGGACTGGTGGAGACAAATATTCAGATGGGTTTGAAAATAACCCTACAAAAGATAGTTCTTCAAAGTAAAGGAATTGGACATAACTATCTCTGTGTTGTTTAGCAAGATGTTGAAGTAGAAAGCTATGTATAACTTGAACAATAAATTACCATGAACAATAGAATCATTAATGGAATAAAATTAGAAATCAGGATCGGATGCAGCACTTTTCGCTAAAAGTGTAATTCTAGAAAGCTACATGCCATTATGCCTGAAAAGAAAAGTGTTCAACCAGTGTGTGCTACCAGCACCGACTTATGGAGCTGAAACATGGTCACTCACAAGCAAGAAATGCAAAGGCTACAGACAACACAAAGGAGCATGGAAAGATGTATGTTAGGCATCACAAGGAGAGACAGAAAACGAATCACTTGGATAAGGAACCACACAAAGGTGTATGATATCATGGAAAGAATTAAACGTTTGAAATGGAATTGGGCTGGACAACAGATGGACCACAATTATTCTACATTGGTATGCCCGTGATGTTAAATGTCCGACAAGGCGTCCCCTTCGGCAAGATATGGAAAGTGGCTGAAGTCAACTGGATGGCTAAAACATCAGGCAGTGTAAAATGGACAAATTTAGAGACTTTCATCCAGCATTGGATTGAAAATTGATGATAATTGCTATTGTGAATTTTTGGCTATTTCTATTTTTTTTCCTTTCATATATGCATAATAAAGCACCCGACACCGCTCAGCCCCTCGTCCGGGGCAATGGCTAAGATTGACAATTTTCGATAGAGCCTGGGCAGTGCAGGGTATGAAATGAAATGATTTACTTTCGAGAGACACTACGGTTTGTCCAAGGCAGCGGTTCTCAACCAGTGCTCGAGGAAAATAAAAAAAACAGTTAAATATACGAAAAATAATTATAAGTATTTTCAAATAGTAAAAATAAATCAGTAACTTTGATGAATAATTAAAAAGTTGGCCCACGGGGCTCCGCCATAGAATTTTTTTACTTAAAAGGGCTCCGCGAGTCAAATAGGGTTGAGAACCGCTGGTCTAAGGTATCTTGAGCTTCTGCCGCCGTAAAATACGCTTTTTCTGATCCACAGCCACTTTCTTATCCAATATTGAACCACTTCAACCAAGATGATGACAGTACCTCTGTTGGGCCAACTAGTTTCTCTTATGACAATGATGAAATCTGTAGTCTCTGGAAATCAGACATATATATTTGTTCCTGAAATTGCTGAGCACATAAAGAAAAGTCTTTTTTACAAGTCTGTTGGTTCTCGTTTTGCTTAGAATAAAAAGAGATTCCTAGCATGCAGAAACTCTCTCGGTCAATTGAAATTTATTGCAGTGTGTCTAATTGAAAATTATAAAACAAGTTGAAGACGTTGGTTATAGAATTGTTCATGATAATGTTGTTGTAGGTCCGTTACCTAAGCCAGAAGTAATCGATTTGGAGGTGATATTTTTCCTGAATGCTTTGAATGAATACCCAGTCAAGTTCAAGACAACATTGTGATATACATATGTACTCTATACACACTATACTGACGTATAGCCAGCACCATTCAAGTTCCAGAAACTACAGTTCAATGAAGATCGATTTGTAAGAGAATACCACAGTTAGAGATTTTAAGGGAACAAAAAACTTCTCAGGATAGAGAGGACATATCTAGAAATGAATTCGTTAGTTACGAAACGGACATCAAGCATTTCTCTCAAGTGTTTGTTACGGTAATCATTTCAATCTGATCAGGCAGCTATGACAAAAGAGCAAATTCAATGTCCCGTTTGTCCAACCTATTTTTGTTATTGTCTTCCTAGAGTTCGATGGTCTTATAAGATTAAAAGACGCATAAAATATTCCATACCATTTCAGCAATTAAACATGCACTCACATCCCAAATAACAAAGATCCTGCAGGGGAAAACGGAATTTAATTTTGTCATTTTGTATATCATGTTGTAGGATGTTGACAGACACATATATACATCGAAAAACACCAATTCGGCACTGCATCTTTTTTTTGTTTTCGTTCGAGTAATAATCTCATAAACAGAGGAAGAAATTATTTTATGCGAAAAGGCATTGGCGAGACAAATAAGTTCAGAGTATCTATCCACTGGTGAGTACAAACTTGTTTTTTATTCGTCGGACACAATCCGTTTCCTCGGCATGTTTACATTAATTTTCTATTTTTAGACCACCGTAGCTAACTCCCTCTGGTGACGTCCCACGTGGTTCTTGTTGAAGCTCCAACGGTAAGGTACAGACAGTGAGTCAGAGAAGATTCGATACATTTTTTGTGGTTGAACCGATAGTGTTCCAAGAAGACGAGACAGAAAGAGAGCATTAAAATATAGCGGTGTTAACATTGCCTACGCCGTTCTCGTCTGAATGAAAATATTCGTTACACTGGCGCTGTGACTGTTCCTTACGTCTGAGTATAGTTTTTGGTTGCTGTCTTCGGCAAAGTAAGTCCATTCGATTGTACGTGTTGTTTATGACAGGACCAGCTTGGGCTCCTGTGCTTCTAGATGAGATAAAAGCCGTTAAGTTTTGAGACTCGTGTCATCTATATCCACTTTCGTAATAATAATGATGGCCAGTATCAACTAGATGAGATATCTCTTACATGTATTAGCTATCGTACATTGTCGAATTATTATATTGTATATATATACATTGCGATTCTTTGAAGTCGAACGGTTGTCATGCCTTGAACTATAAAATTTTCGAATATTTGTTTTGATAAAATAACGTATATGGGGCATATCCAATTACGGTTAAAACTTTTGCACCTGGAGCATATATTTGTGGGGCACGACCGTAATAATGCCCCCCACAAGGGTGGGGCTGACAGGGCTCTAACCCGGGGGCCCGGGATGATTATCATTTTCTGTTTTACCATGCCATAAATCCACTACATTGGGGGCCATTGTCGTAACATCTTTTTCTGGAAACAGCTCGAAGTACTTTTGAGACCCCCCATATCTCCGTGTTGGAGTTGCTCAGGTCGTGAAAAACATGACATATCTATGCTACAAACTGAAATATCCGAATTTCACATTTCTATAATTTTTAGTTAATAGGAAATTTGAACTCAGTTTTTTTTTCCGATATTTGACACTCAATCACTGTCTGGGATCATCAAAAATCAGAGGTGCTTCTAGCAGCCCTAGAAGCATGAAATTTGGTATGGAGGTGGTGTTTGAAATATACAACAAGGAAAACTTGAAAAAAAATCCTTAAAATTAATCTCAGATTGGAAATACAAGAATATTCGGGATATCCATAATTGCTACCAGAAACACTGCCAAGTGATTGCGAAATCGCCAAGGATGGGGAAATTAAGGGTTATTACATATCTGCAGTGGTATTAGTTTAGCACTGTGCCAATATATAAAATTAGTGGAAAAACTGTCTCCCCCCCCCCCTAATTTTTCCTCTGTTTGTCAGTGAATATACTTGGAAACATGGAATTTTTTTTTTTGGCATCAGGAAATACAAGGCAACAAATTTCTAACTGGGTTTCTGGGCACACAGGGCCTGTATAAAAAGTTGTATATTTATTAAAATAAAAAAATAACCACAGGAAACATCAATGATATATCTGAGTACTACAGCGTTAATTGAAAGTATACCCCTAGGTTCAATGGTTCCCAAGTAAAATGCCATACCCCATTAGCTATGCACGCGGTATATATAAATATATATTTAAAGAAAAAAAACTGATTATTCTATATGTACAAAATGACCTGACTAAGAGATTCATCATCGCTCAGCCAAATCCCCTGAAGCTATAAATATCAAATTTGCTCAATAGTTTTAGTTCATGACGTAAAGACTCACTAAGAAGGGGTTTTCCGAAATTCGACACATAAGGGGAATCAAAGGTAAAATAGAGAAATCGCGCTGAGTCGAAACCGCTGAAGCTATACTGATGAAAATTGTTCAGAAGTTTCATTTTATAACGTAAATACAAAGTAGATTTTTTCGAAATTTCACAATTAGGGGGTTCAAAGTTTATATAAAGAAATCACGTCGAGCTGAAATTTTGTCAGAAGTTTTATTACATGACGTAAAGACCAACAAAGAAAGGGATTTTACGAAATTCGACCCGTAAAGCCTCCGTTTACATGTGAAATAAAATATCCCGGGAAGTTACCTGTAACAATGATTTCCGCTACAACCCGTTTACTACTACTAACCAGACACGACCCAGGCTCTGTCCCTCTCGGGATATAAGCCTTTTACCCAATCAGGTTGAGTCGCGCTGGGCGAGAATCAGGGGCGCCACCCGGAGAATATCCGGAAGGCACCCCCCCCCCTCTATCCATGACTACAGTCGCCAACAAGCTCCATGCACGGCCCTCAGGGCATCTCAATAAGCAGCCCCCCCCTCCGAGCAGCCACCCAGCCACCAGGAGGAGCCCACAAGTCCGAGCAACAGCCCGGAGCACCCTCATCCAGACCCCCGGGACCCAACCGCAAAAACCCCTGGATTTTAATGACAGAAAAAATATACAATATATACATATACACAATATGCATCACACAGTCATCTATTTACATGTGACCGATCCGCCCACGCGACAGCTGCCCCTGTAAGGCGCGGAGTCTTTATGTGTTCTGTTCGTTTTCAAAGTCCGAAGACTCCTCCTCTGTGGAAAGTGCCCTGCAGTTTCTTGCTCTTTGCGATCGAGGCGGCTTTCCGTTGGGGATGAATGTTCTCTCGTCTGTTGTTATCCTCTCCATCAATCTTCCAATTTTTTCTTTTCGGTCAGTTCTTTTTAACAACTCGGCTCTCCAAAGGGCCAAGTTTTCTTGTGTAGGCTTCCCGAAGTGCAATTTCTTGGTCAGTGGGCATTACAACCCGTTTACCGGCATTTAGTTTATGACGGAAGTCGTCACTGGTTACGTGGGTTGAACGGAAGTGGTTGGTTCAAGATGGCTGACGAAAGAGCTTACAGTAGTTTTCGCAGCACAAAGGATTATGGGAGAGGAGGTCGGAGTCATCCACCATTATTCCGCAACAAAGATGGGACTCTTATGACGGATCTTCGGCCCTCCTTTTTTTTCCCCCATGAGGAAAAATGTTTCCATGCAGGTAAAAATCGCCAAAGCGACCCCCAATCTTGCACATGTAAACGGGGCTTTAGGGGGTCATAAAAGGGTTCAGAGGTAGCGCACAAAAATCGTGCCGACCGAAACCGCTGAAATTCTGTGTGTGTCAGAAGTTTTATTTCATCACGTAAAGACCAACCAAGAAGAGTATTTCGAAATCCGGTGTCTGAGGGGGTCATAAGGGTGTAGAGAAATCATGCCGAGCTGAAACCGCCAATACATGAACATTGGTCAGAAGTTTCATTTCATGACGCAAAGACTAACTTTTTAACATGATTTTCACGCATTCCCAAGAGATCCGTCCAGGGAATTTGTTAGGGTTATTAGGCATCTATGTCCAAACTGGAATTCAAACCCAGACCTGTAGTCAGAGGCTAGCTCCGTAACCACTGGACTGGAAATTCATGAAATTTTGTCAGAAAATTTATTTCATGACGTAAAAACCTACACCTAAAGTTGTGATAAGTGGGTTCAAAAGTATAGAGAAATCACGCCGAGCCGAAACCTCTGAAATTGATAATATTTGGTCAGAAGTTTTGTTTCATGACGTAAAAATTAACTAAGAAGTGGTTTTTCGAAATTCAATCTCGAGGGGGATCATATGTTGAAATCATGCTGAGCCGAAACCGCTGAAGCTATAAATATGAAATTTGGTCAGTGTTTTTGTATTTTAATGTAGAAACTCACTGAGAAGGGATTTTTCAAAATTCAATCCCATTAGGAGAGGGGTTGAAAGGTGATGTGGAGCAATTATCACTGAACCGAAATCGCTGAATCCGTAAATATGAAATTTTGTCAGTGTTTTATTTTATAATGTAGATACCCACTCTAAGACCGGATATCTGAAAATTCAACTCCCAAGAGGGTCACGAGGCGTAGCCGGTCAATTTGTCGCACTCAACTTGTTGCGCTCAACTCGTCGCGCATCAATTTGTGGCAGTGCCAATTCGTCGCGGTACAAATTCGTCGGGACGTCAATTTATCACAGAGTCAACTCGTCCCGCGATCTGTATGTAGGTTTTTTGTCTCATACGTGAAAAAATAAACATGAAGAAAAGTTTTTTTCCCATCAAGAAATGCACACAGTTTACTAAATTTTTTTTTTTGTCATTTCGAAAAAAATCATCGAAATTACATCGAAATTAAAATTGCAATTGATATTAATGTTTTATTATTCAATTATTGTAAATGTTAAAAAAATCATTTTTTCTATGATAAAATTTTAAAATTCTGTAAAAAAATGTCGGTGTTTATGATATTCCCCAAATTACAGTACAGCGGAGGCTCTCTTTAAGTGTAAACTTGTATCTGTCCCATGTGGAATCGAGACTCCCACCAACATTAACCACTACAGTATCTCCACAAGAACCTGAAATAATTAATAATTTAATTTAATTAATATTTCATTTTCACCGGATAAGCCACACTTGTCGCTTTCTCTCGAGATTTCCATTACTCGTAGCGAGGGGAGTTGGGGCGCACACCGAGATGATAAATTGCGATCACATACATTTTCAAAATTTAATTTGCACCGGATAAGTTGCTCAAGTGAAAAACTCAAAAAATCCAACCAATAAAGTTCATAGGTTACATTCGAGCAAATGCAACCGATAATCTTATTGGTTGAATTTTTCAAGTTTTATAAAAGGACTTTTAGAACACTTTCATAGTGTAATGCTGGCCTTAGATATATTGTCGGTAAAAAATTCCTCAAAGATGTATTCTCTACATGGCAGATACATATTCAATAGTGAATTAGGGCCATTCAAGTATTACGTAAGCAGATTTTCAGCCATTTTTGACCCCCCCCCCTCCTTGTCAGCAAAAATCAGCAAAACACTGACCCCTATCCCCTCCCCTGTCAGCAAAATTTCACCAGCAGCTTAGAATATTTCATATCTTCAAAAAGGGGTGGTTGATGACGTAAGCGACCTTCAAACCCCCCCCCCCAATCAAAAGTCAACAAATCCGAAACTCCCTCCCCGATCCTGACGTAATACTTGAATGACCCCTTAGGCAAATTGTGCTTTGGGATGGGCATTGATCCTAATTTATCATCTTGGTGTGTTCCCGCAACACCCCTCGCTGCGAGAAATGGAGATCCCGCCAGAAAGCGGGAGTATGGCTTATACCGTGAAAATTTGATTTTGTAAATTTATTTTATCATAACTTATCATCTTGGTGTGTTCGCCCAACACCCCTCGCAGCAAGAAATGGAGAGTGCGGCTTATACGGTGAAAATTTAATTTTGAAAATTTATTTCATCATAACTTATCTATCATCTTCGTGTGTTCCCCCAACGCCCCTCGCTGCGAGAAATGGAGATCCCGCCAGAAAGCGGGAAGTGTGGCATGAATACCATGAAAACTGAATTTTGAAAATTTATTTGATCGGCGTACTGACTCTGCGACAAATTTGTACCGCGACGAACTGACTCTGCGACAAATTTGTACCACGACGAATTGACGCTGCGACAAATTCATTGCGACAAGTTGAGCGCGACGAATTTGATTGGATTGGATTTTCAATTTATTGGCGCAAGGACCAATTTGGTCAAACTGCGCCAAAGCAAGACATAAAAATAAGAAAGATGTCCTTTTGTCATGTCAAAAAACTAAAACATATAAAAAGGAACATGAAACGTAAAACAATGACATAAATTGTAAAAATCTATAATTTGTCATATAAACCAATGGCTTTGGTGAATTTAAAAATGCGAGATGCATCGCTATTGTCATTTAAAATGTCATGAAGTGAAAGATGACTATGACCAAAAGCGGTCGTAAAATTATGACGATGATGTGAACAAGTAAAAGCATGAGCAATGGTCAATGGACTTTGACAATGAGGGCACTCTGGTTGACTCTCTCGTAATAACAAATATGATTGTGTGAGGCGACTGTGTCCTATGCGTAACCGGGCATGCAGAACTTCCTCCTTTCGATTACTCCTGCAGCTCGAACGCCAGTGGCCTAGTGTGGGCTTGATGGCATGAAGTTTATTATTTATCTGATGGTTCCAATGATCCTGCCAGCGGTGATGCATCACTTCCCGGAGGATTGAGAAGTGGTCACTGGCAGGTACCAAAAGGTTATTGTCAATGTTAGTTGTTGTTCGAGCTGCTGTGTCTGCTTTTTCGTTGCCCGGTATTCCTACATGACCTGGTACCCAGTAAAATTTTACTGTGGTACCATGATGAATGAGGTAATGCAGTTCATGAAAAATGGCATGAATGAATGGATGAGTGTGAAACGTACAGGAACACAGTGCTTGTAATGCGCTGGGAGAGTCACTATAAATGATGCATCGTCGGTGGCGTTTGCGTCGTATATGACGTAGAGCCTGAAGGACTGCGTAAAGCTCTGCCGAATAAATAGGGGTGTAATGTGATAGGCCTCCTCGTGGTGCACCCTGGGTAACGCCAAATCTATCACACGTCATTGTCATCGCTTTTTGTGCTCATATACTTCACCTTCAATAGCCCAAATTACATGTTTATTTCGACACATCTTGCAGTACATGTCTTGCGTCTCGTTTTGTCCTGTACATGTTTTTGTCTTTTGTGTCCAACCCCTCATTGTGGGCCCCGCTCAGGCGGGGAGGGGTCCTCCCGGATGGGGCATTGCTTCTAGCGTATGCTCTGTCTGGGACGCTGTCTACCTGCGTGTTTGCCGTGCGTGGAGACCCGTAAGGCTGGAGATGGGGATCCTGGTTAGCCTGATGCGCTAGCTTTGGCCTCGGATTCAGCCGAAACGGGAGGCTTGGATTAGCCCCGTCCAGGTCAATCGGCTGTGGTCGCCTCGGTGGCTGAAGGGGTTACACTACTGGGCAGGTAGAGGGGCCGGGCCTGCCGGACGTCGTTGAGGTTTGTTGGTGCTGCTTCACGACGATCTTGGATCTTGAACGCGTCTGCTCGCCTGCTTTGGTGGTGTATAGCTCCCACCTAACCTGACGTTGCTACTAACTTTCACCGGTTACGTGTGCGCGTCCCCTCGTAGGGCTCCATGGTGGGCATGGTGGGTGGGAGTGGAACAATACCCATTCAAATATGGGAAAAAATCAAAATGCACCAAAACGTCAAAGAACTGCTTCAAACCAAACACATGTCACTGTAACTGCTTCAAATTCATCAACTGTCTCATTTTTCTTTCTGCACTCTTCAGATGCCGAAAAACCGCTGGCCAAAGTATCACCATTTGTAATAGATAAAGCTCTCTATGGTACAGTTGGTACCTTAAAATCGGTGAAGGCCCTTCGTTCAGGAGACCTTCTCATCGAAACTAACACATCTAAACAAGCCGAACTCATTCAAAAGCTCACATCTCTCGGAGACATTCCAATAACAGTCAAAATCCATCCCACGTTGAATTATTCACGTGGTGTCATTTCAGATAATAACTTAATTAACATGGATGAAGAAGAACTAACACAAGAGCTGGCGTCTCAAGGCGTAACATCTGCCGCAAAGATGGCAATCCAGCTCCCACACGAAACATAACTCTCACATTCTCATCACCAACATTGCCGAAAGATATCAAAATAGGTTATTATAACCTCAAAATCCGGCCATACATTCCTAACCCTGTTCGATGCTTTAACTGCCAAAAATACGACCACTCACGAACGGCGTGCCGCAGCCAACCCACTTGCGCAAAATGCGGTGAGAAGGACCACATTTCGGACAACTGCACTAATTCACCATTCAAGTGCGTCAATTGCGGTGGCGACCACCCCGCATTTGACAGAAAGTGTCCGAAATGGAATGAAGAAAAAGAGATCCAGAAGATCAAGGTCCTCAATAACATCTCATATATCGAAGCACGCCGTCGTGTAATCCCTAACCAAACTCCAATAGGTAATAGATCATATTCTAATATGGTAACAAATCCATCATCAGCTAATATGACTAACAATGTTGTCACCAAAGCATCCGTAACAACTCAGACTGAACCAATAGCTGATACATCAACTTAAACATCATCATCTAACCAACCGTGTAATAGTTGTGGCTGCTGTTGCTCTGCTGGATTACGGAGGGAGTCCACTACCTCCGAAGAAGCAGGAAAAGCAACAGTGCACACATTCAAAAAACCTACTGTTACTAAACCCAAGATTAATTCTGGAAATAAATCTAAAAAGACCGGATATTCAAGAAAAGCAATACAGAGAGCAATAAAATGTCCCACCCTCAAGAATGTGTCACTAATTGATGACAAGTCAATTGGTGACATGGATCTTGATAATCTATCAGAATCTGGTGGTACTCGCCGGAAACTAGACCGGAATAAATTTAAAGACCTCGAACCGTCTACTTCTACCTAATTTATGGCCAACATAATTCAATGGAACATTCGTGGTCTTAGATCCAATTACGAAGATCTCAAGGATTTGATCAATCGTTATCATCCTGTTTGCGTGGCACTCCAGGAAACTTTTACAAAGCCCTCGGAGACATGGAACATCAGGCGACATTCCCTGTTCCGTATTGACTACGATGACGGGAGTAGGGCTTGCCGCGGTGTTGCTCTGCTGGTTCCAAATCACGTGTCGTCGCGCGTTCTAACGCTGCGCACGAACCTGCAAGCTATCGCGGTGGAAATCTCTACAGGCCTAAGAATTACCATCTGTTCTATTTATTTGCCACCAAATGACACCATCTTACAGAGAGATCTAGAAGATCTGATTGATCAATTACCTCCACCATTTTTTCTTCTTGGAGACTTCAATGCACATAACCTGATATGGGGTTCTAACAGCAACACCCCACGTGGCGAAATGGTTGAACGGCTGTTAGAAGACATGGACCTCGCCATCATGAATGATGGCAGTTTCACTCATTTTCATGCCCCAAACAATAGTTTCACTGCAATAGATCTATCCTTATGTTCACCCTCACTCTTGCCCAACTGGTCCTGGTCGGTTGATCCGGACCTCCACGGGAGCAATCATTTTCCTCTAGTGGTTAAGTGCCTTGATCGAAGCCATAGCATACCTGAGGGTCCTCCTCGGTGGAAGCTTGTGGCCGCCCGATGGGCAGACTTCACGGTCAAGGCAGAAATCACGGAGGATATGGTTTCGCAACCCGACGTCGACCACTGTGTCGACCTTGTGACCAGTTGTATGATCTCAGCAGCCAAAGAAACAATACCCAAAGTCTCCTCGAAACTTCCTAAATTTCGTAAACCTTGGTGGAACCACGAATGTAATCTTACGATTAAAGCACAAAAGAAAACGTGGAGTAGGTTCCGGCGGTATCCTACCCATGACAACAAGTTGGCGTTTTTAAAAGCAAAGGCGATAGCGAGAAGAACCAGGCGCCAGGCTCAACGCGAGTCCTGGCAAAAGTTTACCACGGGAATCAATTCATCTACTTCATCGAAAGTCATTTGGGACCGGATCCGAAAAATCAATGGTCATTATCAGTCTCATCCAATCACCATTTTAAACACCAATGGCACTATCATCAGCGATGTGAGGGATATTGCGGATACCATCGCCGCCCATTTCGCCACTGTCTCCAGTGATGCGAATTATCCCCCATCGTTTCATCCCATTAAATCATCAGCCGAACGTACATCGTACACCTTCCGGCCTTTTACACCGGAGGGGTACAATTCATTGTTCACCCTTCATGAACTGACGACGGCCTTGCAGCGAAGTCCTGACTCAGCTGTAGGGCCCGATGCCATTCATTACTCCATGATTCGGCATCTCTCATCTGAATCACTCTCACATTTACTCATATTATTTAATCGGATCTGGGTCAGTCATTCATTTCCTGACACTTGGCGAGCAGCCATAGTTCTTGCATTCCCGAAGCCTGGCAAAAATCCTGAACAACCGAACAGTTACAGACCTATTGCTTTGACCAGTTGTTTATGTAAGCTCATGGAACGCATGGTCAACTATCGCCTTATGCACTACCTTGAGGTTAACAATATTTTATCGAAACATCAAAGCGGCTTTCGACGGTTCAGGTCAACAACATGCAATTTGTTACGCCTTGAGACATCAATAAGACAAGCATTTGTGAAGAGGGAGCATGTACTAGCCATATTTTTTGACATAGAAAAGGCCTACGACCGTACTTGGAGGCACGGAATTCTTTCCGACCTCTATAATTGCGGCTTGCGGGGCAACTTGCCCATTTTCATTAAGAACTTTCTTGCTCGCCGCATCTTCCAGGTACGGATCGGAAGTACATTATCAGCTCCCCAAATCCAAGAACAAGGTGTACCTCAAGGTAGTATTTTAAGTGTTACACTGTTTATTTTAAGACTCAACGGTGTGTTGAACCAACTCCCGTTGTCTGTCACTGGCGCACTTTACGTGGATGATCTGTTGATGTCATATCAATCAGTAAATATGAGGACAGCCGAGAGACAATTACAAACCGCACTCAACAAGAGGGCACATAATAACGGCTTCTCATTCTCCGCTAACAAAACTGTCGCTATGCACTTTTGTCGGCGTCGAGACCTACACGATGACCCACAATTGTTTCTCAATAACAATCTAATACCTATTGTAGAAAATACTAAATTCCTCGGCATCACATTTGACAAGAAACTCACTTTCAAACCTCAAATTGCGCAATTAAGAGCTCGTTGCATGAAGACGATGAACCTCTTGATGAAGGTCATCTCGTCTACATCATGGGGAGCAGACCGTAAGTCACTCATTCACTTGTATAAAGCTCTTATAAGATCAAAGCTCGACTACGGTTCCATTGTATACGGGTCAGCACCTCGGAGCTATCTGAGTGTGCTCGATCCAGTCCACCATCTCGCCCTACGGATTTGTTCTGGAGCTTTCCGGACGTCTCCAATGGAGAGCCTGTATGTCGAATGCAACGAGCCATCACTGACATCAAGACGCCAACAACTTTCTTTGAAATATTATATCAAAATGAAGTCTTTACCAGGTCATCCACTTCATCGTGTCATTTTTAATCCCTCATTTCATAGACTATTTGCTGCTCGCCCTTCATGTGTTCCATCTTACGGTCTTCGTATGAGGGCACTTGTGGAAGAACTAGAATTAGACATCAGTCGTGTGGCCCCAGTTGCTTGGCAACTGGCACCATGGGAGCAGTCTCTGCCAGATGTCTTTCTTTCATTATCATTATATCCTAGAGCCACCACAGCAGATGTCATATATCGACAGATATTCTTTAGGCACAGGGGCAGGTACAACAGGTACTTCCCCATATATACCGACGGCTCCAAGAGTCCTGGCCATGTCGGCCCCGCAAGCCGCAATTATAGAGGTCGGAAAGAATTCCGTGCCTCCAAGTACGGTCGTAGGCCTTTTCTATGTCAAAAAATATGGCTAGTACATGCTCCCTCTTCACAAATGCTTGTCTTATTGATGTCTCAAGGCGTAACAAATTGCATGTTGTTGACCTGAACCGTCGAAAGCCGCTTTGATGTTTCGATAAAATATTGTTAACCTCAAGGTAGTGCATAAGGCGATAGTTGACCATGCGTTCCATGAGCTTACATAAACAACTGGTCAAAGCAATAGGTCTGTAACTGTTCGGTTGTTCAGGATTTTTGCCAGGCTTCGGGAATGCAAGAACTATGGCTGCTCGCCAAGTGTCAGGAAATGAATGACTGACCCAGATCCGATTAAATAATATGAGTAAATGTGAGAGTGATTCAGATGAGAGATGCCGAATCATGGAGTAATGAATGGCATCGGGCCCTACAGCTGAGTCAGGACTTCGTTGCAAGGCCGTCGTCAGTTCATGAAGGGTGAACAATGAATTGTACCCCTCCGGTGTAAAAGACCGGAAGGTGTACGATGTACGTTCGGCTGATGATTTAATGGGATGAAACGATGGGGGATAATTCGCATCACTGGAGACAGTGGCGAAATGGGCGGCGATGGTATCAGCAATATCCCTCACATCGCTGATGATAGTGCCATTGGTATTTAAAATGGTGATGGGATGAGACTGATAATGACCATTGATTTTTCGGATCCGGTCCCAAATGATTTTGGATGAAGTTGATGAATTGATTCCCGTCGTAAACTTTTGCCAGGACTCGCGTTGAGCCTGGCGCCTGGTTCTTCTTGCTATCGCCTTTGCTTTTAAAAATGCCAACTTATTATCATGGGTAGGATACCGCCGGAACCTACTCCATGCTTTCTTTTGTGCTTTAATCGTAAGACTACATTCGTGGTTCCACCAAGGTTTAGGAAATTTAGGAAGTTTCGAGGAAACTTTGGGTATTGTTTCATTGGCTGCTGAGATCATACAACTGGTCACAAGGTCGACACAATGGTCAACGTCGGGTTGCGAAACCATATCCTCCGTGATTTCTGCCTTGACCGTGAAGTCAGCCCATCGGGCGGCCACAAGCTTCCACCGAGGAGGTCCCTCAGGTATGCTATGGCGTCGGTCGAGGCACTTAACCACTAGAGGAAAATGATTGCTCCCGTGGAGGTCTGGATCAACCGACCAGGACCAGTTGGGCAAGAGTGTGGGTGAACATAACGATAGATCTATTGCAGTGAAACTATTGTTTGGGGCATGGAAATGAGTGAAACTGCCATCATTCATGATGGTAAGGTCCATGTCGTCTAACAGCCGTTCAACCATTTCCCCACGAGGGGTGTTGCTGTTAGAACCCCATATTATGTTATGTGCATTGAAGTCTCCAAGAAGAAAAAATGGTGGAGGTAATTGATCAATCAGATCTTCTAGATCTCTCTGTAAGATGGTGTCATTTGGTGGCAAATAAATGGAACAGATGGTAATTCTTAGGGCTGTAGAGATTTCCACCGCGATGGCTTGCAGGTTCGTGCGCAGCGTTAAAACGCGCGACGACACGTGATGTGGAACCAGCAGAACAACACCGCGGCAGGCTCTACTCCCGTCATCGTAGTCAATACGAAACAGGGAATGTCGCCTGATGTTCCATGTCTCCGAGGGCTTTGCGTGGCACTCCAGGAAACTTTTACAAACAGGATGATAACGATTGATCAAATCCTTGAGATCTTCGTAATTGGATCTAAGACCACGAATGTTCCATTGAATTATGTTGGCCATAAATTAAGTAGAAGTAGACGGTTCAAGATCTTTAAATTTATTCCGGTCTAGTTTACAGCGAGGAGGATTCTGATAGATTATCAAGATCCATGTCACCAATTGACTTGTCATCAATTAGTGACACATTCTTGAGGGTGGGACATTTTATTGCTCTCTGTATTGCTTTTCTTGAATATCCGGTCTTTTTTTATTTATTTCCAGAATTAATCTTGGGTTTAGTAACAGTAGGTTTTTTGAATGTGTGCACTGTTGCTTTTCCTGCCTCTTCTTCGGAGGTAGTGGACTCCCTCCGTAATCCAGCAGAGCAACAGCAGCCACAACTATTACACGGTTGGTTAGATGATTATGTTTGAGTTGATGTATCAGCTATTGGTTCAGTCTGAGTTGTTACGGATGCTTTGGTGACATTGTTAGTCATATTAGCTGATGATGGATTTGTTACCATATTAGAATATGATCTATTACCTATTGGAGTTTGGTTAGAGGTTATACGACGGCGTGCTTCGATATATGAGATGTTATTGAGGACCTTGATCTTCTGGATCTCTCTTTCTTCATTCCATTTCGGACACTTTCTGTCAAATGCGGGGTGGTCGCCACCGCAATTGACGCACTTGAATGGTGAATTAGTGCAGTTGTCCGAAATGTGGTCCTTCTCACCACATTTTGCGCAAGTGGGTTGGCTGCGGCACGCCGTTCGTGAGTGGTCGTATTTTTGGCAGTTAAAGCATCGAACAGGGTTAGGAATGTATGGCCGGATTTTGAGGTTATAATAACCTATTTTGATATCTTTCGGCAATGTTGGTGATGAGAATGTGAGAGTTATGTTTCGTGTGGGAGCTGGATTGCCATCTTTGCGGCAGATGTTACGCCTTGAGACGCCAGCTCTTGTGTTAGTTCTTCATCCATGTTAATTAAGTTATTATCTGAAATGACACCACGTGAATAATTCAACGTGGGATGGATTTTGACTGTTATTGGAATGTCTCCGAGAGATGTGAGCTTTTGTTTTGAATGAGTTCGGCTTGTTTGGATGTGTTAGTTTCGATGAGAAGGTCTCCTGAACGAAGGGCCTTCACCGATTTTAAGGTACCAACTGTGCTATAGAGAGCTTTATCTATTACAAATGGTGATACTTTGGCCAGCGGTTTTTCGGCATCTGAAGAGTGCAGAAAGAAAAATGAGACAGTTGATGAATTTGAAGCAATTACAGTGACATGTGTTTGGTTTGAAGCAGTTCTTTGACGTTTTGGTGCATTTTGATTTTTTCCCATATTTGAATGGGTATTGTTCCACTCCCGCCCACCATGGAGCCCTACGAAGGGACGCGCACACGTAACCGGTGAAAGTTAGTAGCAACGTCAGGTTAGGTGGGAGCTATACACCACCAAAGCAGGCGAGCAGACGCGTTCAAGATCCAAGATCGTCGTGAAGCAGCACCAACAAACCTCAACGACGTACGGCAGGCCCGGCCCCTCTACCTGCCCAGTAGTGTAACCCCTTAAGCCACCGAGGCGACCACAGCCGATTGACCTGGACGGGGCTAATCCAAGCCTCCCGTTTCGGCTGAATCCGAGGCCAAAGCTAGCGCATCAGGCTAACCAGGATCCCCATCTCCAGCCTTACGGGTCTCCACGCACGGCAAACACGCAGGTAGACAGCGTCCCAGACAGAGCATACGCTGGAAGCAACGCCCCGTCTGGGAGGACCCCTCCCCGCCTAAGCGGGGCCCACAATGAGGGGTTGGACACAAAAGACAAAAACATGTACAGGACAAAACGAGACGCAAGACATGTACTGCAAGATGTGTCGAAATAAACATGTAATCTTGGCTATTGAAAGTGAAGGATATGAGCACAAATAAGCGATGACAATGACGTGTGATAGATTTAGCATTACCCAGGGTGCACCACGAGGAGGCCTATCACATTACACCCCGCGACGAATTGACCTAGACCCGGTCACGAGGGGTTCAAATGGTATATGGGGAAATCATCGCTGAGTAATATTCAGATTACCCAATCCACACGATCTAAGCCGCGGGTAACTGATAGTTATAGGGGAGAGCTGGGTAATGCCGAACACTTAAGGGAAATCTCTAATTAATCATTTGCTATAGTTCATGAAAAAAATTACTATTGGTAGATACCCTGTCTTTAATATTACCCACTATAAAACCACAAAACATTTGACTTTATAGTTAGTTTTCATAGAAATTTTTTTGTAAGAGCTTACATTGTTCGGAATTGCCCCATGGGTTGCGGCAATACTGAACCAGGTCAGCTAAGTAAGGAATGGCTTCAATTAGGGAGTTTCTTTATGAAATTACTTAAATGACAAAATCAATTCTTTCCGTGAAAATATACAACTAAGATGAACATAAAGCTAGTAATATTTTTAATCGATATGAATACCTTTCATGTTCAAAAAATTTAAGAGATTTGAATCTATGTTCTTAAAAAATAGCAAAAATAACATCAACAGCAGAGTCGAAACTGTCTATAAGAAATTAACGCTGCCCACAAATAAAAGTTTCTGCACCACTGGAACAAAGTGTTCGCAATTGCCCCAAATGACACCTCGTGGCAGTTTCTCAGTTTAACCTTCAACTGTACACAGCAAGCAAACTTCCTACTTAATAAACGTAGAATCTAATGATACCAAGCTCACTACTCCAAACACAAACGTATATTACGTATCTTTTATCCAAATTAAAACCAATTGACTAACAAAAGTTCCGAAAAAACTTTTTTACGCATTACTCGCAATAACACAGCTAGAAAGGCATTCGCCCTCTCAGAGTTTAGTGTTGAAGCCTGATGGCGTCCACTGTAATCAGAACCCTCTAGATTCAGTGACCGACAACACCGGTGTTCGTTATAACCCCGCTCTCCCCTACATATTATAGCTTGTTATACATAATATAGATAATAAATATAAGAAACTAAAATAAATGTGTAGCTAATAACTGGAAAGGGGGTACGGAATTAGGACGAAAATCTAAAATTTGCATTGTTTTGATCATTTAATTGTTTTGGTTAGAAAAAAATGTATTCAGTGCAATCGGATTCGCAGCACTATTAGGTATGGAGTAAGCAGAGCAACCCTCTGCTAGAGAAGAATTTTACTTTCGTCGGTTGTTTGGCGCATAACTGTCCGTTACAAAAATGACGCGTCAGAAAAATTCTCATTAATAAGTTATAACTCATTAAATTGTCCGATCCTAAAACGAAAAACATTTTTCCTCATTAGTTTTTCACAAGGAATCACTTATGTAATTATTGTGGGCGGTCGATAGTTATTACCCTGTATATTGTCGCCTGGCTGTTTAGGGAACTAGCCTCTGACTACTGTGCAGGTCTGGGTTCGAATCTGAATTTGGATATAAATATATCTACTATATTTCTCTCTCCCTGAACATATCGTACGGATTTCTTGGAAACGTGAGGATCATGAAGAAATAAATGAAATCCTTCGCTACCGTATCCCATACCTGCATAACAAATTTCACTTCTATCACACGAGATCTGCAACTCGAATCTGTTGAATATCACGACGCAAATACGCTCATGTCCGTAAATAAAGGACAATGCCAGCTCCGGCAAATAAAGGTTCAGAAACAAAACAAACGTTACTTATTCATAAAGCCCATTTATTAAACAAAAGATAAAGGACAAAAACGATGGTGTATGTATGATACCATTCATAAAAACTACGATTTTTGCTCACTGGAGCAATTGTAAAAAATATCTCCTTTACAAAAACTTACTATTACATGGTTGGTATGATGGTTAATACATTGTATGTATCCCATGCGATGAAATACAGTCCGTACAACGCCTAGGCATGCTGAGTATCAAATTATCGATCTGATCTTGGGGAAGATCACTCCACTCAGCACGCAATGCTCTCCGAAGTTCCGGTACACATGTAGGAGGTGGTTTACGGGCTGCAACTCGTCGGCCAAGCATGTCCCACACATGCTCTATCGGATTCAAGTCAGGTGAGAATGCTGGCCATTCCATACGGGTTATATCCTCAGATTCAAGGCATTCGTTTACGATGTTTGCTCGGTGAGGACGGGCGTTGTCATCCATAAACACAAATTCTACGCCCATGGCACCTCTAAACAAACGTACATGTTGTTCCAATAAATTTGGGCTTTCATGGTTCCGGTTTGAACATGCAGATCTGTTCTGGACCCCAGTATAATTCCACCCCAAACGAGCAATGCTGCACCACCGTAACGGTGTCGTTCAATGATGTTGTCTTGGTGGTAACGGGTACCTGGCGTTCTCCATATGAAAGTCCGACGTGAATCAGACTGCAAGCTACACCTGGACTCGTCGGACAACATCACACAAGCCCACTGTGACGATGTCCACATTGCATGTTCTCTACTCCAGGCTAATCGCTACCGACAGTGAGTTGCCGTGAGCGGAACACATCTGGCAGGCCTGCGAGCATATAGACCAATATCTCCCAAACGTCTGTACACGGTTTGCCTTGAAACTGTGGTACCCGTGGCTGCAGATAGCTGACGAGACAGGACGGATGCTGTGCTCCGTCTGCTTCTTTTGGCAGTTACTGCCAAATACCGGTCTTCATTCGGCGTTGTAACTCGGCGGTGACCTGTATTGTAACGTCTACTGACATTTCTGTTGTCTTGGAATCGTTGCCAAATCCTGGAGATGACATTTTGGGCAATTCCAAGTTCCTCGGATACTTCCATCTGAGGCCGGCCGATAATTCTATCACGTAAAAAATCATCCACATGCGTCCTCTGTGTCATAACTATTCGCTTATGGCACTGAGCGCCTTACAGAACTCTTATGAACAATTTCACTTCTTTGCGACCATTCCTTATATACCCCTCTCTTACACTCTCGTCATTGTGACGTACTATCGGCATCATCTGGTGGCTTCAGATGATGTGTGATAATTCTACAGGTGAAATTTTTACTTTAGATTTCGATTTCCGTGTTATTCTGAATTATCCTTAATTTATGGACATGAGTGTATTTTGCTTTGAAAAAATAATTTTATTTTTCGAAGAGAACGGATTTATATTCAAATGTTTGAATTTTTTTTTTCAAATTTTTGCTTACATTTTAATACTTATTCTGATAAGAATTCCCTCAATTTTATTTATGTGATAACTATTTTTCTTCGTCTTAAATCAAACTTTCCAATACGAAAATACTGGACTTTTATTTAAAAATCAATAAAGCAAGCAAGAATAATTAATTTGAGACAGTACATTTTTCCATATGCGATAGAGTTGTCTGTGGTAATGCTGATGAAAACAATGCTGCAAATATTTGGCATAGTGGTGGTCATATCTTTCGTGTGTACATGGATATTATATTCCGGAGTAAGTATATTTTTTTTATTTTAACTAGTTAAAATTTCCTGATGTGCATTATAACTGCCACAGTAGAAATCACTTAACCTTCTAGAAATTCTTATCTATTTTCAAGATAATTTTTTTCGATTGGATGTGATCTGATAAATTCCCCCCTCCCCACCACCTAAAAGAAGAAAAAAAGAGGAAAATCCTATTGTTTTCTGCTATTTTTGCTGTATGCAATAATCCTATATCACCTCAAAGGGAAAAGAAAAACATCGTCTCTGTTCCCTATTGTTATCAAACTTTGAATAAAAGCTGAAGCTGACTCCGCTCAGTGACCAGTTGATTGACAGGACGGGGAGGAAAGAAAAACATTTTTTAAACGGTATCTAGTCTCGTTGTTGTGGAATAAAAGCATTTTAAGAACCCGAGATATATCGGGATTGCAAAAATAAAGCGAATCAAGTTAGACGAAATATATCGGGATTGTCACTGTAAGGGTTAAATTAAATTGTTCACAAAAAAACCACTTTCCCTTTGCGAAACTCTAATTTTTTTTCTTAGTAGATAGGTGTGTGGATTTCTAAATATTTTTCTCTCTCTACGACCCATGGTAACAGAATTTAATGCGTCACATCCGGTGATTTGACTGCTGTTCGCCAAGTTACCGAGTGCTTTGCGTATCTGGTAACAACCACCTAGAGTTTCTGGGCACCCTAGGCTGGCCTATTCGCCATCTTTGCGTGAATTGTGACATTACTGGTGCAGCCCAATAATAATGATTAGACGTCACTTGCAAGCTCTTTAATTTATCCCTTTGTGCTTAGTTCGGTATTAGTTGTTTTTGCTTTATTTAGGAAATAAGAACCAAATAATTACACACACTGGACGTTTCTTTCCAGATTCGGTGTTGAATTTCAAATGCAGGGTGTTAGTAGCGCATCGCGAGTTTTATGTGCATGTTCAGATGTCTGCTTCTGAATGTTGCATTTTTCGTAGCTGCAGTTGCATGTACAGTTTGATTAATTTTTTTTTTCATGCCTACTTGTTTAATAACATAAAGCTTTTCAATGATTTGTATGTTATGAAACCTCTCTGGGACTTTTTTGTGGGGCCTATGAGGTTTCCTTTGATAAGTATTATTTTTATTGTTTGTTTACAGTCAGAAAAATTGAAAAATTCCAGACCACTTCATCGATGAAGGAATTCACGCTATAGGTGTTATTCCAAAGAGAGATTCAATCAGTTCAAAATAACACTTCGATGTTGACATCCATTTTCTTTTCAGAGTGGGAGGTTTGCCATTCATGCTACCAGGGGAAATTTATGCACATTATAAGAAATTGCGTTTTGATAACGAGCCTGCTTTTATTCAAGCTGTTATTTCAGCACATTCATCATAAGAAATGTCATAATCCAGTTTGTTATTTTGTCTAAAATCCGATAGACAATCAGATATTTTTTCACACACGTTTTGTTTAGATACAGGACATACAGAAAGTCCACTAAAAGAAAAGTTTCTGGAATCGCTTGTTTCTTTCCCGAGATCATGATGTGCTTTTCCAGAGCATCGTGAATAAAAGCTGTTTAGGATACTGATTGGCTGTGTTGGTCGATAACGCATATCTGACTTGAATCACAACTTGAATTTATTTACAAAATTTCACACACAAAAAAAGACATCGACACGCAAAAACTGTTTATATTTTTTTTTCCGGTAGCTTAGCGTGCGTAATCTGCGTAGTTGCTTTTAACGCCAAGCGTTGGCGAAACTCGCCACGTAACTCCCCGCCAGTCTCACACTTCATTTGTGAGACGAAACCGAACTTAACTTACGTTTCCCGATACGGTTGCTTTGTTCTTATCACTGGAACGTGATGAGTCATCCTGAATGGCTTCATCTAAAACAGCAAAAATGCCGGCTTTAATCTGCCGATGTGTTGACCATCTTTTCTTCCACCACAAAGTCCTTGGTCAATCCACGCACGACACGGAATGGGATTTCGTACGGGCACTGGAGAGACTTCTTGACCACGGTGGATGAAGACAGGAGTGCAGGTGGTGAGCTCTTTCGGAACTCCATGCCGCACAGGATTCGTTGGTTTTAGAGAACTGTTGATCTTCTGCAATCTGGCAATGTAGTCAGAAGGGTTTGACAATGGCAGATCGTTGTACAGCTGACCAGGACGACGAAGTGAGGAACCATAAGGCTGTTGAGGCATCAAGGTCACTCCTGTGTACTGACCTTAATCCAAGAACCAATGGGAGAGCTTCATACCAGTCTGAGTCGAGGCCTTCCAGGACTTGTTTTAGCATGTGGCACATCAAAGCTTGTTTGAGTGGCCGATGGAACCTTTCCATCATTGCATTGCAATGTGAGCCGTAATAATGTAATTTGGATGCCGAACATTCGGGAAAGAGCCTGAAAAAGGACTAAAACTGTCCACTCCTGTCGCATGTTATCCTCTTTAAGATCACTAGTGTAACTTGAGGGTCATAACTAATATTATCTTTTATCAATCTATTTGGTAACTATCGGACTCCATCATAGCAGAAATATCAGCAATCCAGAATCGATGTGATCAGAACTTAATTTCAACATTAGTAAAACATTATTCAAATTTAACTCGATTTTTTAATCATTATTTTGTTAACATATTAAGGCAGCCAGCTGCTGTGAAGGAGCGTAAGCAAAAGCGAGTTCACACAGCAAAGAACATGAAATATATAAGTTACAGCAGCGCAACGAACAGTCCTACAAAATATGCAAAATTACATATATTTTTTTGCTTTGCACCGCAACAGTACTCCCCTTCGAGTCCTTTGGACGATTAGACTTGAAATCTCACGAAAGGTTTGGAAACTCGACCAGATCTTGTCTTCACATCTGCCTTGTTTGCAACGGAAGTGTTGACAGGAATCGTAGGTTCGATCGACGAGGACGAAGGCTGCCTTGAGTCTATTCACAGACACAGTAGACTTTTTACCATTGATGTCTAAGATGAAGTATTTTTCTTTTCGGTCGAGAACGGGGAAAGGTCCTTGATAATGTATGGCATCATTTCTCACAAAGACGAATTTTGCCGAATAGAGGTCCTTGTGTACGAAGATATTCTCACTACCATGACGAACAACAATCACTGGTCGCAATTGTCATACATGGCTCCTCAAAGTCTGCAGGAAATGAGAATTAGAATGCATGTCATTCGATGAATTCCTGAAAAACTCATCAGGCAAACGTAATGTATACAAACGTAAACATATAGCATTTCAGTACTTGAAGCACCACAGTCCTCTAAGACTGGAACGTATACATACAAAACACTAGGCAATACCTCCGTCCAACGCTCTGTAGCGTGACACATGAGAGCTTTTTAGCTGCCGATGAAAACGCTCCACGCAACCGTTGTCTTTCGGATTATACGCTGTAGTGCGTAACTTCTCTGCCCCTAGAAACCTGGAAAAAGTTCGCTTTCGAAGTTTGTACCCCTATCGGTTATCTTCTCTGGAACACCAAAGCGGGAGAAATGTTTTGGTGTTCCATAGGTCTGATACCATTGCTGAAAAAAATGTTTCAGCAATGGTATCAGACCTCTGGTCAGGCATTGGAAAAACTTCCGGCCAATGCAAGTGAGTGCATATATGAATCCACGGGAAGGTGGCAGCGGACCTTCGAAGTCTGGCGAATCGAGAGTCTGGTTCTGTGAAGGTACCGAGTGGCGACTTCACATGACGATAAACTTTAAAACATATTTACCATGTCAAAAGCCTAGTCTTTAGCGATACTATTCCAAACGAAACGTTCCTTAACGATCTTTATCGTAGGTTGTACACCAGGGTTGAGAAAATCATGTATAATATCAAAAACTTTACGTCGATATACCTCAGGAACGTAGGGTCTCAATTTCCCAGTACTTATATCGCAGTACCAATGTGCGAGTACTCAAAGACAATGTCAACTGCTTCAACTCAAGACCAGAGTCACCCCGAGCAAAGATCGCAGTTCCTCGTCAGACTCCTGTTCACGGGCCATTTCGTCGTAATTAGCATTAATCTTAAAAATACATGAAAACGCTTCCGCAACACAATTTTTGTCTCCCGACACATACCGTAGGTCAGTGGTAAATTGACTGATAAATTAAAGATGCCCGACTTGTCGTGGTGAATGTTTGTCACCTTTTTGATTGAACACGTAAGTCAGGGAACTATGATCAGTCAGGACCGAGAATTCGCGACACTCTAGCATGTGTCGAAAGTGGCGGATAGCTGAGTATACCGCAAGCAGTTCTCTGTTGAAGGTGCTATATTTTTGTTCATCAGGAGTAAGTTTTCTGGAAAAAAATCCCAATGGGGGGGGGGGGGGTGTTCGATTTTGCAATGCTGCTGCAAGCAAGCTCCGATATCCTGATTAGTGTTCAAATATTTCACACTTTTGTTGCCAGTACCTTGCCCGGAAGAATTGAATGATATCCAGTATTTACAGAATAAACCTGTTTCAGGCCGGAATTACACTATGGAAGTTTTAGAAAAGTTATTTTATAAAACTTATATACAACCAATACGCGTATCTGTTACATTCGAGCAAATGTAACCAATAGGCTTATTACTTGAAAAAAACAATGTTTTATCATACAGCTTTACAAAACTTTTATGATGATGTAATTAATGCCAGCATTGTAAGGCTTTCAAATTCTTGACATTTTGGAAATCAAGAACGAGACATGTTACTCTTTGGAATTCTCGAGATCACACACAGCTAAGAAAAGTGATTTTTAATTACCACCATTTCTTTTAGACTTCGTTGAGGATACTTACATAAAGGCTTCAAGAGCATTAGTAAATGACACAAAATCAACGCCCTCCATTTCATTGCTGTACCACGTTTTCATTTTAAAAAAACATTTGAAGAATATTCAAATTGACCAAGCTGGGCATATGGCGTCACTAACAACAGAAGGCAACAACTATGACGTCATAAACTAATAAAAATACTGAAGTGAAGGAAACAACTCCAACCATGTTTTTTCATTGGGACAGAATGTGTTTTTCCACCTTAAATAACGGCACCCATTAGTGCCGAAACATGTCAATGTGTTATAAAATGTCATTTGTCCTCATCACGTTGTGAATATTTTCTATGTAGATGCCATGCCCTGCACTGACGTGAGAGCCAGGAAGCTCCGGATGCTTGCCCTCAACTGGGACGTTCGTGTTGAGATTAGTGGGTACTCTCTCTCTCTGTAGTGGTGTAGGAGCCTGGGGTTTGTGAGTGCTCCTTCTCAGCAGTGGCGTTGAAGCATGAAGCCGAACTCCTCAGACTTGCCTGCGCTCTTCTCCAAAAGAATGGACGGTCTCTTATTCTTTTAAAAATCGGATTTCCCACATAAAATTCAGTTTGAGTACTCAATTATCCTCAACTCTGCTAAGATCTAATAGAGTGCATTGTTGAATGCTTCCAGTTGTTAAATTTTCAAAGCAGTACTGATTCGATATTTTATTGCGACAATAAATTCCTCTCTGACGGCACAAGGTTTATCTCTCAAGCCAGATCTACTCCCGCAGAACTCTGCAGCGCAAAAACCGGTTGTGGATTGTAGCTACGAAGAATCGACCATTGAAAGCGCCCGCACTGTCGTAGCCACACCTGAAAACCGGTTTTATCGCTGTGGAATTCTGCGGGTGGGAATCCGGCTTTAAAGACTTGCAGCTGTTGCGAGTTAATTTTTTTCTGAAGGAAGTTTCTTATAATTGTTTTGTGATTCCTCATTACTTTTCTACTGAAATCAATGACTTGAATCCATCCGCTTTGAGATATGCAACTTTTTCAAGTTCTTTATTCTGTTCGATTATTGTTTGAGGATATTTTCTTGAAAATCTGATTCACGATCACACGAGTTTGCTATTGAAGTCGCTGGATCCCAAAGGCATATTGCATACGGGAATTTATTATTCTTATCAGCAGTATAAGCTTTCAGGCCGCTGTGGTGGTCGAGTGGTTATAGTGACGGACTCGCGATGCGAGGATCCGGGTTCGAACCCCACAGTGGTGGTCGGCTGAAGTTGGTTTTCTGTGGTTCCCAACTTCAAGGCGCAAATGCGAGCCGATCTCCCGTTAAAAAGTCTCGCCACAGAGAGCAACAGTCCTACAAAGATAAATCATTCAATCATAACACTTCACTCATAGTTAGAAAAACTGGTGGCAGATGGCAGCACTACACATAACAAGCATTACAGAGAAACAACACAAAAAAACTTCACGTCAGGTTTCACTACACGTACACGCACATTCCCGCATGTACCGATTCGTTGGGGGTTCCGCGTGGGGGGGGGGGTGCATGTGTGGTGTAGCAGTAGTAGGTAGGGGGTGTAATGTGATAGGCCTCCTCGTGGTGCACCCTGGGTAACGCCAAATCTATCACACGTCATTGTCATCGCTTTTTGTGCTCATATACTTCACCTTCAATAGCCCAAATTACATGTTTATTTTTACACATCTTGCAGTACATGTCTTGCGTCTCGTTTCGTCCTGTACATGTTTGTCTTCTGTGTCCAACCCCTCATTGTGGGCCCCGCTCCGGCGGGGAGGGGTCCTCCCGGATGGGGCATTGCTTCTAGCGTATGCTCCATCCGGGACGCTGTCTACCTGCGTGTTTGCCGTGCGTGGAGACCCGTAAGGCTGGAGATGGGGATCCTGGTTAGCCTGATGCGCTAGCTTTGGCCTCGGATTCAGCCGAAACGGGAGGCCTGGATTAGCCCCGTCTGGGTCAATCGGCTGGTCGCCTCGGTGGCTGAAGGGGTTACACTACTGGGCAGGTAGAGGGACCGTGCCTGCCGGACTTCGTGAGGTTTCTTGGTGCTGCTTCACGTCGCTCTTGGATCTGGAACGCGTCTGCTCGCCTGTTTCGGTGGTGTATAGTTCCTACCTAACCTGGCGTTGCCACTAACCTTCACCGGTTACGTGTGCGCGTCCCCTCGTAGGGCTCCATGGTGGGCATGGTCGGTAGGGGCCGAACAAACTATCTCCAAAATGGGGAAAAATACAAATGCACCAAAACGTCAACGTATAGCTATGAGCGAAACAATTGTCACTGAACCTGCTCCTACTGTTTCATTTTTCTTCTTGCATTCTACTGACACCGATAAACCTCTGGCCAAAGCATCACCATTCTTAATAGACAAAGCTCTCTACGGCGCAATAGGCACATTAAAATCAGTGAAGGCTCTTCGTTCAGGAGACCTTCTAATTGAAACTAACACACCGAAACAATCCGAACTTATTCAAAAGCTCACATCTCTTGGGAATATTCCCATAACAGCAAAAATTCATCCCACGTTGAATTATTCACGTGGTGTCATTTCAGATACTAACTTGATTAACATGGATGAAGAACTACTAACAGAAGAGCTGGCGTCTCAAGGCGTAACATCTGCCAAGCATATCATGAGCCGCAAAGATGGCAATCCAGCTCCATCACGTAACATAATCCTGACATTCTCATCACCGACATTGCCGAAAGATATTAAGATAGGCTATTATAGCCTCAAAATCCGCCCATACATTCCTAACCCTGTTAGATGCTTTAACTGCCAGAAATTCGGTCACTCACGAACGGCGTGCCGAAGTCAACCCACCTGCGCAAAATGCGGTGAGAAGGACCACATTTCGGACAACTGCACTTCAACATCATTCAAGTGCGTCAATTGCGGTGGCATTCACCCCGCATTTGACAGAAAGTGTCCGAAATGGAATGAAGAAAAAGAGATCCAGAAGATCAAGGTCCTTAACAACATCTCATATATCGAAGCACGCCGTCGTATAATCTCTAACCAAACTCCAATAGGTACTAGATCATACTCTAATATGGTAGCAAATCCATCGTCAGCTAATAAGACTAACACTGTCACCAAAGCATCTGTAACAACTCAGACTGAACCAATAGCTGACACATCAACTCAAACATCATCATCTAACCAACCGTGCAATAGTTGTGGCTGCTGTTGCTCCGCTGGATTCCGGAGGGAGTCCATTACCTCCGAAGAAGAAGTGGGAAAAGCAACGGCTAACACATTCAAAATAACTACAGATACTAAACCAAAAATCAACTCTGCAAACAAATCAAAAAAGAAACCATTCAAGACCGGATATTCACGAAAAGCTGTACAGAGAGCGCTGAAATGTCCATCCATGAAGAATGTGTCACTTCTTGATGACAAATCAATTGGTGACATGGAGCTTGACAATAGATCAGATTCCGGTACTACTCGCCGTAAACTAGACCGGAATAAATTTAAAGATCTTGAACCGTCTAATTCTACTTAATTTATGGCCAACATAATTCAATGGAACATTCGTGGTCTTAGATCCAATTATGAAGATCTCAAGGATTTGATCAATCGTTATCATCCTGTTTGCGTGGCACTCCAGGAAACTTTTACGAAGCCCTCGGAGACATGGAACATCAGGCGACATTCCCTCTTTCGTATTGACTACGATGACGGGAGTAGAGCTTGCCGCGGTGTTGCTCTGCTGGTTCCACATCACGTGTCGTCGCGCGTTTTAACGCTGCGCACGAACCTGCAAGCCATCGCGGTGGAAATCTCTACAGGCCTAAGAATTACCATCTGTTCTATTTATTTGCCACCAAATGACACCGTTTTACAGAGAGATCTAGAAGATCTGATTGATCAATTACCTCCACCATTTTTTCTTCTTGGAGACTTCAATGCTCATAACATAATATGGGGTTCTAACAGCAACACCCCTCGTGGGGAAATGGTAGAACGGCTGTTAGAAGACATGGACCTCGCCATCATGAATGATGGCAGTTTCACTCATTTCCATGCCCCAAACAATAGTTTCACTGCAATAGATTTATCGTTATGTTCACCTTCACTCTTGCCGAACTGGTCCTGGTCGGTTGATCCGGACCTCCACGGGAGCAATCATTTTCCTCTAGTGGTTAAGTGCCTTGATCGAAGCCATAGCATACCTGAGGGTCCTCCTCGGTGGAAGCTTGTGGCCGCCCGATGGGCAGACTTCACGGTCAAGGCAGAAATCACGGAGGATATGGTTTCGCAACCCGACGTCGACCATTGTGTCGACCTTGTGACCAGTTGTATGATCTCAGCAGCCAATGAAACAATACCCAAAGTCTCCTCGAAACTTCCTAAATTTCCTAAACCTTGGTGGAACCACGAATGTAATCTTACTATTAAAGCACAAAAGAAAGCATGGAGTAGGTTCCGGCGGTATCCTACCCATGACAACAAGTTGGCATTTTTAAAAGCAAAGGCGATAGCGAGAAGAACCAGGCGCCAGGCTCAACGCGAGTCCTGGCGAAAGTTTACCACGGGAATCAATTCATCTACTTCATCTAAAGTCATTTGGGACCGGATCCGAAAAATCAATGGTCATTATCAGTCTCATCCACTTACCATTTTAAATGCCAATGGCACTATTATCAGCGATATGAGGGATATTGCGGATACCATCGCCGCCCATTTCGCCGCTGTCTCCAGTGATGCGAACTATCCCCCATCGTTTCATCCCATTAAATCATCAGCCGAACGTACATCGTACACCTTCCGGCCTTTTACACCGGAGGGGTACAATTCATTGTTCACCCTTCATGAACTGACGACGGCCTTGCAGCGAAGTCCTGACTCAGCTGTAGGGCCCGATGCCATTCATTATTCCATGATTCGGCATCTATCACCAGAATCACTGTCACATTTACTCATATTATTTAATCGGATCTGGGTCAGTCATTCATTTCCTGACACCTGGCGAACAGCCATTGTTCTTGCATTCCCGAAGCCTGGCAAAAATCCTCAACAACCGAACAGTTACAGACCTATTGCTTTGACCAGTTGTCTATGTAAGCTGATGGAACGCATGGTCAACTATCGCCTTATGCACTACCTTGAGGTTAACAATATTTTATCTAAACATCAAAGCGGCTTTAGACGGTTCAGGTCCACAACTTGCAATATGTTACGCCTTGAGACATCAATAAGACAAGCATTTGTGAAGAGGGAGCATATGCTAGCCATATTTTTCGATATAGAAAAGGCCTACGATCGTACTTGGAGGCACGGAATTCTCTCCGACCTCTATAATTGCGGCTTGCGGGGCAACTTGCCCATTTTCATTAAGAACTTTCTCGCTCGCCGCATCTTCCAGGTACGGATCGGAAGCACATTATCAACTCCCCAAATTCAAGAACAAGGTGTACCTCAAGGTAGTATTTTAAGTGTGACACTTTTTATTTTGAGACTCAACGGGGTGTTGAACCAACTCCCGTTGTCAGTCACTGGCGCACTTTACGTGGATGATCTGTTAATATCATATCAATCAGTGAATATGAGGTCAGCCGAGAGACAATTACAAACTTCTCTCAACAAGATCAGCAAGTGGGCTCATGATAACGGTTTCTCTTTCTCCGCTGACAAAACCGTCGCTGTGCATTTTTGCCGGCGTCGTGAGCTTCATGATGACCCACAATTATTTTTAAATAATAGTCAAATACCTATTGTAGAGAATACAAAATTCCTCGGCATTTCATTTGACAAGAAACTTACATTTAAACCTCAAATTGCGCAATTAAGAGCTCGTTGCATGAAGACGATGAACCTCTTGAAGGTCATCTCTTCTACATCGTGGGGAGCTGACCGTAAGTCGCTCCTTCACTTATATAAAGCTTTAATAAGATCGAAGCTCGACTACGGCTCCATTGTATACGGGTCGGCACCTCGGAGCTATCTGAGTGTGCTCGACCCAGTCCACCATCTCGCCCTGCGGATTTGTTCTGGAGCATTCCGGACGTCTCCAATGGAGAGCCTGTATGTCGAATGCAACGAGCCATCACTGACATCAAGACGCCAACAACTTTCTTTGAAATATTATATCAAAATGAAGTCTTTACCAGGTCATCCACTTCATCGTGTCATTTTTAATCCCTCATTTCATAGACTATTTGCTGCTCGCCCTTCATGTGTTCCATCTTACGGTCTTCGTATGAGGGCACTTGTGGAAGAACTAGAATTAGACATCAGTCGTGTGGCCCCAGTTGCTTGGCAACTGGCACCATGGGAGCAGTCTCTGCCAGATGTCTCTCTTTCATTATCATTATACCCTAGAGCCACCACAGCAGATGTCATATATCGACAGATATTCTTTAGGCACAGGGGTAGGTACAATAGGTACTTCCCCATATATACCGACGGCTCCAAGAGCCCTGGGCATGTCGGTTGTGCCTACATCTGCTGTGAGGAGACATCTTTCAAACTTCCAGACACATTCTCTATTTATTCGGCAGAACTGTACGCAATCCTTCAGGCTCTACGTCATATACGACGCAAACGCCACCGACGATGCATCATTTATAGTGACTCTCTCAGCGCGTTACAAGCACTGTGTTCCTGTACGTTTCACACTCATCCATTCATTCATGCCATTTTTCATGAACTGCATTACCTCATTCATCATGGTACCACAGTAAAATTATACTGGGTACCAGGTCATGTAGGAATACCGGGCAACGAAAAAGCAGACACCGCAGCTCGAACAACAACTAACATTGACAATAACCTTTTGGTACCTGCCAGTGACCACTTCTCAATCCTCCGGGAAGTGATGCATCACCGCTGGCAGGATCATTGGAACCATCAGATAAATAATAAACTTCATGCCATCAAGCCCACACTTGGCCTTTGGCGTTCGAGCTGCAGAACTAACAGAAAGGAGGAAGTTCTGCTTGCCCGGTTGCGCATAGGACACAGTCGCCTAACACAATCATATTTGTTATTACGAGAGAGTCAACCAGAGTGCCCTCATTGTCAAAGTCCATTGACCATTGTTCATGCTTTTACTTGTTCACATCATCGTCATCATTTTACGACCGCTTTTGGTCAGAATCATCTTACACTTCATGACATTTTAAATGATAATAGCGATGCATCTCGCATTTTTAAATTCATCAAAGCCATTGGTTTTTATGACAAATTATAGTTTTTACAATTCATGTCATTGTTTTACGTTTCTTTTTCCGTTTTATGTTTTAGTTTTTTGACATGACAGAAGGACATTTTTCTCATTTTTATGTCTTGCTTTGGCGCAGTTTGACCAAATTGGTCCTTGCGCCAATAAATTGAAAATCCAATCCAGTAGTAGGTAGGGCCTCCAAAAAATGGCTCGGGGATCCATGATGTTCTTAAGTCAGCCACCTCGTTGGGCAATTTGCCTGTTGTGGCGTTGTATTTGTATAGATTTTCCACTGCCACATAGATAATGATTATCTGATTTGCCCTTAGAACACTCGATCAGGTCTGAGGAAACCAACATGACCAATGAACAAGCTTTGCAAATTATTATTCAGTAGATGTGATTATGCTTCTCATTAATTCTATCATTTAGTTAACGCATTGAGCCGGAAGTTACTTTTTAGAACACGCCATCTAATATTTGTCAGGTTTAAGAAAATTTGAAGTGAACATTGTGAACGCGACTGTACATAATGCGCCCGCCGCACCGTTGTTAGGAAAAATGAAGCTGCACACGCGGATTGTATTTGAATCTGGACACGTATGTGAAATGTTTCTAACGGTGTTTAAGACGATAAAATCAAGTATTTAAATGATAAATGTATCACAACTTTCGCCGATGACAATGTATTACTTTACTCATCTGACTATTTACAATCTCTGAATAACCTAATCAATACTGATTTAATTAGAATTCGAAAGTGGTTTCTTGCTAACAACCTTCAGATAAATACATCAAAAACTGTTCATAAATTTCTCTTCCCAATCTAACACATTCACTTTTACCCAAATTTAATTTTCCATAATCACAATTGTACTCTTAGGGTTGATTGTAATTGTTAATGTCTCGAACAAGTTACTACAATTAAATACCTTGGCATATACATTGATCACAATCTTAAATGGAAGTCATGTCAAGTACTTGCAAAAAAGACTACGGCTAGCAATTTATAAATTTTACTATCTCAAACCTTACTTGAATCAGTCGTTTTTACTCTTTATTACTCCTTGTTTCGCTCACTCCTACTATATGGTCTACCTCTGTCTGGGGTTCTGACTACCTTTCAACCATTTACCCTATAATCAGCCTCCATAAGAGAATAATTAGAATCATCACAAATAATTTTACTTTTTGATCAATACAACTTCAACATCTTGGAATACTTACATTGCGTCAATTATATTTCTATAAATCTATTCTCTTATACAAAGGTCAATTCTCCTTGCCTTTAAATACATCTCGATCTTCAAATAGACTAAATAATATGTATTCACTTCCGTTACCTCATAAAACACTGCTGAAGAAACATTTTACTTATCATATCCCAAAATTCTGCATACATTATCACCAGAAATCACTCACAATACTAATTTATCATCCTTTAAAAAATGTATCAAGCAATACATGTTCCCACTTGATGGTATAGAAAATTTGTTTTAATGTTTTTCTGTTGCTTATGTAATTCTTAAATAACGTAACAGTTTAGTTTAGTTTAATCACATGCTGCATCTAGTCGTTTTTGCTTTTATTCCAGCATCTAAAAATATACATTTTTGGATGCAGCATGTTGAACTGTTCTTAAATTGCACTCCTCTGTTGCCACGAATTTTTATTATAATTTGAATAATTTTGATTCTTTTAGTTGCCTATTCTGTTTTGCATACTAATTTTTACTAGCATTTACCAGAATAGGTCTTTTTTTTTTATTGACTCCTTGGTAAATTTTTCTTTTTTTTTGTACTGTTATATGATAGTAATAAATTTGATTTCATTTCAAAAAAAAATTTCAGAATAAAAAAAATTAGCATATAAAGATTGATCAGTTTGCAAAGTAAACGTACCTTGCTTTGCAGGAAAACACCATGCAGTTCTCTGTCAATGGAGACTTGAAACGTCCGGTATGGAATATCGCGCATATGGTCAACGCTTTGTACCAAGTTGAAGATTTTCTCGATGAAGGTGCAAACAGTATTGAATTTGATGTCTCTTTCAATTCTGAAGGCAATGCAGAATATACCTACCATGGTTTACCGTGCGACTGTTTCAGACACTGCGGGAAGTTTGAAAATATCAGTGTATTTATTCAGTACCTACGACGACTCACTGCACCAGGTAAAATGTAAAATATATTTCACGGTTGAATAAGCAGATCTATAATATAAAATAAATACAGTAAAACCTGTGAACTCGGACACCTCTCTGAATTAGACGGTTTTGAATTAAACCGGCCATAATTTTATAGCTCAGAATGTAGCACCAAATTTGGTTTCCATTTTCTTTATGGCATGGTAAAATTTGTGGGCATTAGAAATTCTTTATTTGAGGGTTTGCGTTAGCTTCATGACCGAGTTTGGAACAGGTGAAGCACACTTTCGTCTACGATATTTTAGAGCAGTGGTTCTCAACCGGGTGCCCTAAGAAAATTGGGGGGGGGGGGGACCGGATGAAAATTTCGCAAAAGGGGAGTCACGGCTGCTTATAAGGGAGCCACATCGAAATTTCTGAAAAGAGTGACAATTTTTCCCCCATTTAAGTAACATTAACGTGAGGGAGGGAGGGAAAAATGAAAAGTGTTGCATGTAATCTGGGTGGTTTTACGATATAGGTTGTGGGGCTAACAGTAGGCCGTGACACAAACTATAGAAGGGGCTTCAGCAAAATGAAATAATTGTAAAAACAGGAAATTGCATGTGCTCTAAGACTTTTCATACAAAGAGGCTGCCATTAAAAAATGCAGGCAAAGATTTGTTGAACATTCATTGCCATTCTTTTGAGTGTTGGTAGTAAAATGCTTTAATGTAATCCTAGAAGTAAACCTTCCCCCCACTCAATGCTGAGGCCGGCCAATATAAGCAGTCATAGATACAAATCTACATAAAAAAAATAATTTAGACCTTTCATTTGATGGCAGGATATTTCCACACCTATCATAGAATCTGAGTAGTTAAAAGATGAGATTTAACACTTAAAGTATCAGAAATTAGGCATATAATTTTTTTTTTTTTTTTTTTTTTGTATTTATTCAATTTGTCATAAGCTTGTGTTATCAATCATTATAAAGTTACGAAACGAATGTATATGTAGGTCCCTTTCTTGAATTTGACATCATTTTGGAATCTGAAAAAAGTAAGACTGCTTTGCATTGCTTTTTTTAATCAATTTTAATTTGAAATATATAAGGGGACTTAAACAAAAATAAGTAAAAAAAAACTCATTTGGTTACTATAGCAAAAAATTTGGAAATAAAAAGTTTCATGCTTTCTTTTTTTTTGAATTGCAATAATAAATTAGCACTTTGTGTTTGTTCGGAGCCTGTTTAATTTAGTGTGGATTGGATTTTCAATTTATTGGCGCAAGGACCAATTTGGCCAAACTGCGCCAAAACATGATATATGAATAAGAAAAATGTCATTTTGTCATGTCAAAAAACTAAAACTGTGCATGATAAAAAAGCAACGACATCAATTTAGTGTGGAATGTAGAGCTTTATAATAATTTGGGGCAGGTCTGGTGCCCCGAACAAAACAGAGCGCAAATTTCACCCTTTAACCTCTCCTTCAACGTTACAACGGCCGCCAAAATCCGAGCTTGCCCCAGCTGATCAAGTATCTAGTTGCGACTCTGATACGGGGACTCTATTCATCTCTATACTTGTACGCAAAAAGTGCGTATATCATTAGGAGGTGTTGATCACACTCACATGTAGAGATAGAAGGCCTCCGCACTCTGCTTGTGACGTCAAGTAAGTAGTCCATTTTCCCTCAGAATATTCAGGGGAAAAAATTTCCTGCTCGTGCCAGTGTCATCGTTTTGAGGAAAAGAAATGATCGTGCTCAGAATTGGCGATTTCTATGCCCCACATCCAATCACTATGCGGTATTTGTGAGCCAATCAGGAAGATTCTACGCCAAAATAATAATAAACGAAATAGGATGCTGTGTTTCGAAATGTAGGAAAATTGCTAGGTAGTCGGAATGACGTTTATAGCAAACTCTGAAGAGGCGATGGTGTGATACGTCAAAATTCAAAACAAACTTTGAGGCTCTAAAATACTGGTTGAGCTTTGTCGCAGATATCTTCATTCTATTATGCATATGTATCATTCAATATTTAAACACTCGGTGTTAGCAAATTGTAACTTCGTTTATCATTCAACAGCTCTTAGTATAAATGCGAAATTTCTTTGAAAATTAGCTCCCCACCCCATATATAGTCGATCCTGCTTATACCGTTCCCACTTAAAACGCTTTCACCCGTTGTACAACTTATTTTCGTGATCCCAACTCCCGCTAATTCTAATTAAGATTTCCCGTTTGAAACATTTTCCCGCTTACAATGTGGAATTGTAATGTGGAATGGGAATTGTGAACGGATATAGCTTCTATTTCTTTAGGGAGAGGAAAAAATAGTTTTGCAGACCCATTCAACACATGCGTTCAATTAACAATATTTTAGCTGTTGGTCTTTTTTACTACGCAGCGAAAAGGGAGCCGCTGATAGCATACAATTGGTGTGCAGCTTGGCTGTTCCTTGAATAGATAGGCAGTATACCTACCATATGAAGGGGGAAAAAATCGTTTCTGTTGTACTGTTAGACTTCCTATGTTGTGTAAGTGTTCATCTCTGTCGGATGACCAGCTGCATGTACAGAATCGAACCATTCCTTGCCGTTCGTGTAAGATTGAACTATTAACCCAGCCCTGGGGCCCGGGACGATTTTCATTATTTTTTGTTTTTTCACGCTATAAATCCATCATAAAGGGGCCCGTGAAAGTCTGGTCGGGGGGGCCCTACTCCAGGATGTGGGGGCCATGTGTGGAATAGTGAAACGCTCCTATGTGAGCAAAAAAATGCTTAAGATTTGTTTTTTTTTTCAAAGTTCAAAGGATTTCATAGTGACATATTGATGAACTAGATTCTACCCCACGTAAGTTTGCTTTTATTTAAATTTCCTTTTTTTTTTTGTGTTCTTTTGTGTAATTAACTGTAGAAAAACCATCCGCTGTTGTTTAAACTGGGAATGTTGCCAATAATTTTCAAGTTAAACTATTAAATTAAATAAAATTGTTGTGCAGATGTCGACGCCCAATTTCCAAGTTTGGCATTTGACCACACAAGGGAAGGGCTGACATGGGAACTGGCCTGGAACAATTAACATAATTTTTTGGGGTTTTTCAAGCTGTAAATTAACTACAGAAGAGCCCGTGAAATGTTTTGCTTGGGGAGGGGCAGATACGACAAAAGTAAATACTGGACCCCCTTAAATTAGAAAAAAGTGTAATGTTTTGGTTTTATGCGGCCCAGGTTGTGCGCCGGTCCTTAAATCCACCTCCTACTTGGGCCCGCAAGAAATCCCAGCCTACGGGGTGTGAGGGCATAGCCCAGCCAACAAAATATTAAACAACAGGATATGCACTGACTAGCCAAGCACCTCTTCACCTTAGTCTCACCCCCTCCCCCGTTCCCCAATTCTTGCTTTGCCCTCAGTGGAGAAAACGGTTGAGGCTGTCAAAGAGAAATGAGAAAAAGTGATTTCCGCTGTGAAAGTGAGAGCCCCTCTTAGGAGTGTGCGACAGGAGCGGTCGCACTGGGCACCGTGCATTGTTAACCCCTGCACTCACGGTAAACTATTGGAGGCTTTCATGAATTCTGAAATTACTTCTTGCATTAATTTTGAAGTTTCAGCAATTCTGAAATCCCCCCCCCCCTGTAATTTCTGAATTTTTATTGATGTTGGAATTATTTCAATTATTTTTGATTCATCAAGTACAAAATTTTTATCGGTTTCAGGATTTTTTTTTCTTTAATTAGTTTAAAATTATTTCCAGTGCTGAATTTTCGCCAGGTTTTGTGTTAATTTATTGAATTGTGTATAGTTAATTGTTAATTCAAACACGATCAAGTTCCCTGTCTGACCCTTCGAAAGCACCAGACAATCCTTCCCCCTCCGATTCCTCCATCCTTCTCAATATCCAGGATACCCAACTCGCCATACTAAGCCAACTCAAGCTCCTATCCCAAAAGCAAGATTCCTTTAGTGTCCAACTCAATGGATTATCTGAACGTCTGAGTGCGGTAGAGGACAAATTTTTACCTATTGAGGATCTCCAACAACAAGTCTCTGACCTCTCCACACTTCGTTCTTCTCTCGCCTCAAAGGTTATCGACCTAGATGACCGCTCACGTCGGTCAAACCTAATTTTTCGCGGCATACCGGAGGAGACCTCAGACATTGAATCCGCCGCGACCCTTGAATCTAAAATACTTAAATGCTGTTCTGACCTCCTAGAACTTGAAATTTCCGCCTCCGACATCGACCGTTGTCACAGAATTGGCTCTGAAAGAATCTCAGGCCCCAGACTTTCAATTATTAAATTTAATAAATTCAAAACCAAAACTGAAATCCTTAAAAATTCATTTAAATTAAGAAACACCAGCCTCTCAATTTCAGAGGACTTTTCACCTGAGACACGCAGGCTACGTGGACAAATCTGGGGGGCCTCCCAAAAATACCGTGAGTCCGGTCTGAAAGTTAGTTTACTTTTTCATAACTTTGCTCTTATCAATAACATCAAATACATCTGGGATCCCAGCCTTAATGATATTATACCGCTTTCCCAAACCCCTCCCAGTATTACTCCTCCTTCTGACCTTCCCCTACCTTCACCTCCTCTCCCTTTAGTCCCCACCCCTCGAAACCTCACTCCCCTAATCTCCCATTCTCCTCTCCGAAATAATTTCTTCAGAATCGGAACAGTTAATACAAGAAGCATAATTAACAAAATATCTTCCTTCGAATCCATCCTACTAGCTCATAATCCCAACTTTCTTGCGGTTACAGAAACTTGGTTGCACAGTAATATCAGCAACACCGAATTTCTACCACCGAATTTCTCTGCCTTTCGTAAAGATGGAAACACACGCGGAGGAAGCGTTGCCCTTGTTTTCAACAGTTAAATTACCCCTAATTGAAATCCCTCTTGAATCAAATATTGAAATTGTCGCTGCCGAATGGCACCATCACAACTGCACTCCCATTGCAATTTTCTCCCTTTGCATACCCCCTGCCTCGGACCCTCACTACTTCATTGAACTTGAAACAATACTGGACCGATTTCATAATTCTCATCTTTTAATTTTAGCCGGTGACTGGAATCTACCCGGTATTGATTGGCATAAAATGCAGCCCCTCTCGGGAAACCATGGTATTAACAATAGAGTTCTCGACATTTTCCTAAAATTTAACCTCGTCCAAACCATCTTGGAACCCACAAGAATATCCAATCACTCAATCTCCACATTAGACCTAATTGCAGTTTCCAACAAAATTCCGGTTTCCAATTTTTCAGTTTTTGATGGCTGTTCCGATCACAAAATCCCTTTTTTAGATTTCTTCCTTCATCATATCATCCCTCCCTTTTTTCGCGCCAGAAAACTTAACTTCAACAAGGCCAACTACCCTCTCATGCAAAATATCCTTCGTACCCACTTTCCTGACTTCATCTCCTCTTCCAACGATATTCAACGTCTCTGGAGTAAATTCAAAGCCGCTATCGATAAATGTAAAGCCACTGTTCCTACCAAATGCTCTTCATCTAAAAGCTTCTTCAACCCTTGGATCAACCGTGACATTATCCATCTCAAAAGAAGAATTCGACGTGACGTCTCTAAACTCAAATTTAACGACTCCTCTACTCTCAGAAACAAAATCTCGACCTCTACCCGTAACCTCAAAGACCTTATTTCTCGCCACAAATCCAACTACTTATCCCGCTCATTGCCTTCCTATCTCAAAACTAATCCCTCAAAATTTTGGAATTTTCTTTGCCCCAAATCAGCAGGTACCTCCTCGATCTAACCTCTCCCCTCGATCTTGCCTCCGAATTTAACCGGGCCTTCTCTTCTGTTTTTTTTCCTCTGATCCTTCACCCCCCCCCCCCAATACATCTTTTTCGATTCAATTCATAACTCCTGTCCCATCTCCTTTTCTAAAGCCGGTCTCCTGAATCTCATAAAAAAATTAACACCCACTCTACTGGCCCAGATGGGATCCCCAACCATATTCTAAAATTCTGTGCCAATGAAATTTGCAACTATCTCCTCATTATATTCAACGTCTCACTGAATACTTCTAACCTACCCAATGACTGGAAAATTAATAAGATAATTCTCATCCATAAATCTGGCTCACTCTCCCACCCTCTCAACTTTAGACCTATTGCAATCACCTCCTCTTGCTGCAAGCTCTTAGAACACATAATTGCCAAGAATATCCGTACCCACCTCGATTCGATTAACTTTTTCTTCCCTAACCAACATGGATTTCGATCATCGTTATCAGTATCTACCCAATTAACACTTTTCATACATGACTTAACAGACTCCATTGATAAAAACCTCCAATCCGACATAATTTTCCTAGATTTTTCCAAAGCATTTGACAGGGTGCCCCATAATAAACTTCTACTAAAACTTTCATACCTTGGACTAAATGTTGAACTGCTGAAATTGGTGGAGGCCTTTCTTATTAACCGTAGCCAGTTTGTCTCGTAGAAGAGCCAGAACTCTCCTTTTCTCCATGCCAAATCTGGCACACCCCACGGCTCGGTCCTCTCACCTTTATTATTTTTAATTTACATAAATGATCTACCCGACTGCATAAACTGCCGCATTAGACTCTTCGCTGATGACTGTGTCATCTATAAAACAGTGTCCAATCTTTCTGACCAAGAATCTCTCCAACACAACCTTAACATTATTTCCAAATGGTGCTCAGCCTGGGAATTACCCCTCAATTTCTCAAAAACTGTTTTTATGAAAGTGACCCGTAAAAGAATCCCTCACGAATTCCCCTATTCTATAAAAGACTCTTTGATCTCTGAGGTTTCCCAATATAAATACCTGGGCATTATAATCTCTTCCGATCTCCGCTGGAACCTTCACGTTGATTATATCTTTAATAAATGTCTCCAAAAACTGTTTTTCCTTCGCCGTAACCTAAAATACTCCACTCGTCATGTTCGTCACTTGTGCTACCAAACATATATTCTCCCTGCCCTCTCCTATGCCTGTGAAGCCTGGGACCCCCACACCCAAACCAACATGGACAAATTAGAATCTATCCAAAATAAGTCCACTCGTTTCATTTTTAACTGTTGGTCTTCATCTGTCTCCATAACGGAACTCAAGCGACAACTCAATATCCAACCGCTCTCCTCTCTTCGACTTATCTCTCGTTTAACTTTTCTTTACAAACTCCTCCATGGGGTTTTTAATATTGACACATCCAATATTCTAATCCAACCTTCTCATTTCTCTGTTAGACTCAATCATTCCAAAAAATTACAGCCTATCTTTGCCTCTTCAGATTGTCACAAATTCAGCTTTTTCGCAAGAACTATTATCGACTGGAACAACCTACCATCAAATATTGTAGATTGCACTACGATTTCCGAATTTTCTCGTACCATCAATCGACATTTTTGCCATATATAATTCCGCATCCTCTTGTATTGGCCTCGGCCAATCCATATTGTATAAATAAATAAAATAAATAAAATTGTCCTCCTACCACGAGATGAGATTTGGGTACGGCACGTCATGTCACGTCAAACGATTCTATTTGATCCTAGAAGGATATGGCAATCGTGAAAGCTCAGTCACTGATGAACTTTTCTCGATGTGCAATCGTTTTACCAAAAAAAAATTGAATAAAATCATCCGACGTGACGTGACATGACGCAGCGAAAATTCATCTCGTTGTCGGAGGACTATATTCAGTATTTTTTTTATGGATATTTCGCAGCATTCTTGTATATTTTGAAATAATGGATGCCGATTCTTTACCCCCACCAAATATATAAAATCGGGCAAATATTTTTCGTGTCTGAAACTGTTGAGACGCACCGGGCCCCTTAGGTAAGGGCGGAAATGTCGTCAAAGAGAATGGGCCCACCCAGGCACAGCTCAGGGTCTAAAAAAAGAGGAGTCTCACAAAAATTAGATCTGGTTGAAACTTTCGACAATTTGCCTAATACGGCCTCAGAAAAATCACTTGGCCTGGGGGCTCATCAAAGATCCTAGTGCAGGCAGCGTTGGAGGATGTGTGGGGCATCTTATACACTTATATATACGTCACGAGTTCTCTCAAACTTTTCCCACCCGCAGCACCTCTTTCTCTAATCAACGCTTATCCGCGGCTCCCCACAGAGCAGTTTAACAAAGAGTCTCTTCGAAAAACCTTTGCAGGGTGCCGCGGCACAAAGTTCGAGAACCCCTGCTTTATGTATTTGTATCACTTTCAATGCAAGCTTCCCCAATATTCTAAAACACTATACTTAAATGTTCCGCGACTTTACTCTGTGGTGATGGTTGTCAATTTAAATTATCGGAGAACTTGAAACGCGAATCCAACTAAATCATCAACAATCCAATCCAAAAAACTGTAAAATATATACGATAGAATTATTCGATTTCAAAAAAGGGAATTGGCAATAGCATGGTTTTAAAGAACTGATGATCAAAACCACATCATTGATTGATGATTAAACCCATTTTCCACCACTTTATCGGTTTATAATAGAATTTCACAGTTTTATGTGAATATTATAAGGGGAGCACAGGCAGTGCCGTCTTAAGACATGGGCCTACCTGGGGGCCTCAGGAGAAAGAGCCTCACAAAAATGAGATATGGTTAAAATTTTCGAAAATTTGTTTGGTGAGGCCACAGAAAAATTACTTGGTCCGGGTGTCCACGATGCTCTTAAGACGGCTCTGGGCACAAGTTATCTGTCCCAGAGACATTTTAAATTAACAGAAATAGAAAAATACAGCACACATAAAATATTGAAAGAAAAAAATACCTTTAATTTATTGAAAAAAATAATTTTAATTTTTGGTTGTCTTGGGCAGGGCTGTCCCGTCTTTAGAGCGTCATGGGCCCCCGGGCCAAGTAATTTTTCTGAGATTCCACCTGGCAAATTCTCGAAAATTTTAATTGGGTCTCATTTTTGTGAGGCCAGCTTCTTTTGAGGTGCCCGGGTGGGCCCATGCGTTAAGGCAGCACTGGTCTTTGGGCAGACATGGTACCCCTATACCCCCATCTGGATAGGTTTGTTACATTTTACTGTGGTAAAAATCTTACCCCTACTGCAAAAGTAGGTTGAAGAACGGGTCATCGCTGAAATCAAATAGATTCGAAACAAAAAAAACGGGACACTCTACTTCAAAAAAGGACGTATGGTCAGCCGAAAATGTGTAAATATCGTGGCCTGTACAAAGAAATAATTGACATACTTTGAGCAACACCAATCATTTTTGACTTCCCGCGTCCCTGGGTTGGTCTGAGGGCCCGCCAAAGATCACAGCCTGGGGGGTCTTTCGGTAGGATGTGGGGCCACGGTCGTTACAAAAGCTTGTGCGAGTTGTTTATTATTAAGGCAGATAGTGAGGAAAAATCCACATTTTTTCTTATTACTTTTTTTTTTCTTCAGAATTTTACAATTTTATTTCTGAGCTAATTAACGCCGTATGATTTTCCTGGGCCAGATATGCTACCAATTGTAACGTGAAACAAATGATGAACAACTTACCGTTGTGTTGCCGCTTTTTTTTTTCTTGCGGGTCTGTATAATTAAATATTTCATAATAATCCACCGGCTGTAGCAGTTCCAATTTGACGAGAGAGTCATCCACATATTATTTCGTTTCTTTACTTCAACCTGTTGTTGATATCCAGTTTTTGTCAAGACAATTTCGGTTTCTTATCCGTGCGTAGGTTGCGAGCCATCACCCCAACATTCAGCAGCAGGAGCCCCTGGACTGGCATCTTTAATGGGCCCCAGGCCAGGCTTTCTCACGGAATCTATAGTGTCTGTCATAATGAGGCTAACTGAATCAAAAATGAGCATTACTCTTTCGAACCAGATTTTCAAAACTTTACCTTCATGTCTTCGTGATAATTCTCAGACTTTTTCGGCTCGCCACCTTCGACGAAAAAAATATCACTTCCTCCCAACAAGCTGCTCAAGCAGAAGTGCGAATTCTTTTAAAATGCGTATATTCACCACGAACGTTAAGTGAACCCCCCCCCCCCCCCAACCGTATCCAGTGTACGTCAAAGCGTGTGGGTGAGAAAAAAATCTTGTTGACAGCAACTTTGTTTATAGGAGTACAGAGCAGCTGCAAAGGAATGAATTTTCAAATGGCTCTGCCAAACAAGATAGACACGCATATTTCATTTATGTCATCAAACAATAAAGAAGAAAGCTCTTTTTCTTGCAAGAACTATTGAAGAAGCGTATACAAGTGTATGGCAAATCTGTTTGCTAATGGGAATAATAATATAATGAAACTTCCGTTTCAAAAGGGGACGGTAATGTTTGAGTGAGAAAGGCGTATCCTGTCAACACCCACCTAGAAGACATAGCAGCAAAAACGCTTTGTGACCGATCTTTAAAAAAAAAATTTTCCCGTCTTCCAGATAACATGGAACAAATATTAAAAAAAAAAAAAAAATTATGAGGTATTTTATGGTATGAGGGGCAAAGGACTATATTTTTTGCGGTGTTGCACAGTAAGAAAAGGTGAAATGTTTTTCAACCAATCATTTTGGGCATCGCACACGTGCTTTCATTTACATCAGGACCCAAGTTAGAACGAACAGAGATTAATGCTGTTCTGAAAAATTCTGCCAGGCGGCGTTAGTTGTTGTAGCGCGTCTTTTCAAACAGCCGTACAGCCATTTTGTCGTTTGTGTTTGTTCCGAGTGTTTGGATTACATTTTCGTCGTCTGGTCAGGTTGTATTGTTCCCTTTTTTTTCCTTTATTTACACAATGCCCGGGTTTTATTTAAACCAGTGTTTCCCAAAGTGGGCGATGGAATCTACTTATTCAACATAGGATCCTATGGGCTTACTTAAGTTGGGGGGCGATGAAAGGAAAAAATTTCTGAAGAAGGGGGGTGATGGAACTAAAAGTTTGGGAGACCATTAAACCCTGATCGATTTATAATTTACAACGGTCCGGGTTTTATTTAAACCCTGATTGATTTATTTTTATCCACAGTTTTATTTTGTAAACAATCCAGAGCTTATTTTTGTTTATACCATTTGTTTTTATTGTTTTCTATGCTGGCGATTTTTTTTTCTGGCGCACGTAGTGTCTGGCGGCTTTTTCTCGGGCCGTCGGACATATTTGGTGCCGGAAAAAAGTCGCCAACCTGTCCCTGCTTCTTAGGCCAGGATTACACTAAAAGTTTTAGAAAGTTATTTTATAAAACTTGAAAAATTTTACCAATAAGCAATATGTTTATCGGTGGTTTTCTTCTCTCAAGTTTTGTAAAATATTTTTATCAAACATTTATAGTGTAATCCTGGCCTTATTCACCATATTTGGACATTTCTGATAAAATAGGGAAATTTAAAAATTTTTCGCACTTCGATTTTGTATGCTTATTCCAAAAATTGTCAGATACACTTACTGTTGTACTATTTATTCTTATTTTGTATTTAAACAGCTACAAAACACTTCGCTTGTGGTGCTCACTTGTCGGAGAGTAGAGCAATACTAATTTCAGAGCTATCTTCTTTGGGGTTATGACGTCATCAGATATTTCCAGAATGTTATGTTAGGTCTTTGTTATCCTCTATCCGATGATATTTAGATTTGCTAGATCTGTTAAGTTTTAAAAGTTATAAACAAAGTCTTATATAGTCATAAAAATGTGACAATCGTTCTGCTGTACTGACCCTCTTTGTAGGACGTTTTCGGGGTGTAATGTGATAGGCCTCCTCGTGGTGCACTCTGGGTAACGCTAAATCTATCACACGTCATTGTCATCGCTTTTTGTGCTCATATACTTCACCTTCAATAGCCCAAATTACATGTTTATTTCTACACATCTTGCAGTACATGTCTTGCGTCTCGTACATGTTTGTCTTCTGTGTTCAACCCCTCATTGTGAGCCCCGCTCGGGCGGGGAGGGGTCCTCCTGGATGGGGCATTGCTTCTAGCGTATGCTCCATCCGGGACGCTGTCTACCTGCGTGTTTGCCGTGCGTGGAGACCCGTAAGGCTGGAGATGGGGATCCTGGTTAGCCTGATGCGCTAGCTTTGGCCTCGGATTCAGCCGAAACGGGAGGCTTGGATTAGCCCCGTCCAGGTCAATCGGCTCTGGTCGCCTGGGTGGCTGAAGGGGTTACACTACTGGGCAGGTAGAGGGGCCGAGCCTGCCGGACGTCGTTGAGGTTTGTTGGTGCTGCTTCACGACGATCTTGGATCTTGAACGCGTCTGCTCGCCTGCTTTGGTGGTGTATAGCTCTCACCTAACCTGACGTTGCTACTAACCTTCACCGGTTACGTGGGCGCGTCCCCTCGTAGGGCTGCATGGTGGGTGAGAGTGGAACAATACCCATTCAAATATGGGAAAAACAAAAAATGCACCAAAACGTCAAAGAACTGCACTTAGCGGTTTCTGAGACAATTGTTTCACTTCTTCAAATCTGTCATCTGTCTCATTCTTCTTCTTGCATAGCTCTGATGCCAATAAACAGCTGTCAAAAGTATCACCATTCTTGATTGATAAATCTCTCTATGGCGCAGTTGGAACTCTGAAATCAGTGATGGCTCTCCGTTCAGGAGACCTTCTCGTCGAAACTAACACTCCCAAACAAGCCGAACTCAATCAAAAGCTCACATCTCTCAGGGACATTCCCATAACAATCAAAATCCACCCCACGCTGAATTATTCACGTGGCGTCATCTCAGACCCTAACTTAATTAACATGGATGAAGATGAACTAACCCAGGAGCTAGCGTCTCAAGGCGTAACATCTGCCAAACATATCAGCCGCAAAGATGGCAATCTAGCTCCATCACAAAATATAATTCTGACATTTTCATCCCCAACATTGCCGAAAGATGTCAAAATCGGTTACTATAACCTCCATATCCGGCCATACATACCTAACCCTGTAAGATGTTTCAACTGCCAAAAATTCGGTCACTCACGAATGGCGTGCCGTGGTCAACCCACCTGCGCAAAGTGCGGCGAGAGGGACCACATTTCGGACAGCTGCACTAATTCACCATTCAAGTGCGTCAATTGCGGTGGCGACCACCCCGCATTTGACAGGAAATGTCCGAAATGGAATGAAGAAAAAGAGATCCAGAAGATCAAGGTTCTCAATAACATCTCATATATTGAAGCACGCCGTCGTATAATCTCTAACCAAACTCCAATAGCTAGTAGATCATACTCTAATATGCTAACAAATCCATCAACAACTAATAAGACTAACAATGTCACGAAAGCATCTGTAACAACTCAGACTGAACCTATAGCTGATACATCAACTCAAACATCATCTAACCAACCATGTAATAGTTGTGGCTGCTGTTGCTCTGCTGGATTACAGAAGGAGTCCACCACCTCCGAAGAAGCAGGAAAAGCAACAGCGAACACATTCAAAGTAACTACAGCTACTAAGCCAAAATTCAATAGTGGAAATAAATCTAAAATAAAACTATTCAAGACCGGATATTCAAGAAAAGCCATTCAGAGAGCAAAGAAGCAGCCTACATTACAAAACATGTCACTTCTTGATGACAAATCAATTGGTGACATGTACCGGATTCTGTAGGATTATCGAGATCCTACTCGCCGGAAATTGGACCGAAATAAGTTCAAAGACCTCGAACCGTCTACATCTATTTGAAATTTATGGCCAACATTATTCAATGGAACATTCGTGGTCTTAGATCCAATTACGAAGATCTCAAGGATTTGATCAATCGCTATCATCCTGTTTGCGTGGCACTCCAGGAAACTTTCACGAAGCCCTCGGACACATGGAACATCAGGCGACATTCCCTGTTCCGTATTGATTACGATGACGGGAGTAGAGCTTGCCGCGGTGTTGCTCTGCTGGTTCCACATCATGTGTCGTCGCGCGTTTTAACGCTGCGCACGAACCTGCAAGCTATCGCGGTGGAAATCTCTACAGCCCTAAGAATTACCATCTGTTCCATTTATTTGCCACCAAATGACACCATCTTACAGAGAGATCTAGAAGATCTGATTGATCAATTACCTCCACCATTTTTTCTTCTTGGAGACTTCAATGCACATAACATGATATGGGGTTCTAACAGCAACACCCCACGTGGGGAAATGGTTGAACGGCTGTAAGACGACATGGACCTCGCCATCATGAATGATGGCAGTTTCACTCATTTCCATGCCCCAAACAATAGTTTCACTGCAATAGATCTATCCTTATGTTCACCCTCACTCTTGCCCAACTGGTCCTGGTCGGTTGATCCAGACCTCCACGGGAGCAATCATTTTCCTCTAATGGTTAAGTGCCTTGACCGACACCATAGCATACCTGAGGGACCTCCTCGGTGGAAGCTTGTGGCCGCCCGATGGGCTGACTTCACGGTCAAGGCAGAAATCACGGAGGATATGGTTTCGCAACCTGACGTCGACCACTGTGTCGACCTTGTGACCAGTTGTATGATCTCTGCAGCAAGTGAAACAATTCCAAAAATCTCCTCGAAACTTCCGAAATTTCCTAAACCTTGGTGGAACCATGAATGTAATCTCACTATTAAAGCTCAAAAGAAAGCATGGAGTAGGTTCCGGCGGTATTCTACCCATGACAACAAGTTGGCATTTTTAAAAGCAAAGGCGATAGCGAGAAGAACCAGGCGCCAGGCTCAACGCGAGTCCTGGCAAAAGTTTACGACGGGAATCAATTCATCAACTTCATCCAAAATTATTTGGGACCGGATCCGAAAAATCAATGGTCATTATCATTCTCATCCTCTCACCATTTTTAATACCAGTGGCACTATCATTAGCGATGTGAGGGATATTGCGGACACCATCGCCGCCCATTTCGCTGCTGTTTCCAGTGATGCGAACTATCCCCCATCGTTTCATCCCATTAAATCATCAGCCGAACGTACATCGTACACCTTCCGGGCTTTTACACCGGAGGGGTACAATTCATTGTTCACCCTTCATGAACTGACGACGGCATTGCAGCGAAGTCCTGACTCAGCTGTAGGGCCCGATGCTATTCATTATTCCATGATTCGGCATCTCTCACCAGAATCTGTCGCATTTACTCATTTTATTTAATCGGATCTGGGTCAGTCATTCATTTCCTGACACCTGGCGAGCAGCCATAGTTCGTGCATTCCCGAAACCTGGCAAAAATCCTCAACAACCTAACAGTTACAGACCTATTGCTTTGACCAGTTGTCTGTGTAAGCTCATGGAACGCATGGTCAACTATCGCCTTATGCACTACCTTGAGGTTAACAATATTTTATTTAAACATCAAAGCGGCTTTAGACGGTTCAGGTCAACAACATGCAATCTGTTACGCCTTGAGACATCAATAAGACAAGCATTCGTAAAGGGGGAGCATATGCTAGCCATATTTTTCGATATAGAAAAGGCCTACGATCGTACATGGAGGCATGGAATTCTTTCGGACCTCTATAATTGCGGCTTGCGGGGCAACTCGCCCATTTTCATTAAGAACTTTCTTGCTCGCCGCATCTTTCAAGTACGGATCGGAAGCACGTTATCAGCTTCCCAAATTCAAGAACAAGGTGTACCTCAAGGTAGCATTTTAAGTGTTACACTTTTTATTTTAAGACTCAACGGGGTGTTGAACCAAGTCCCGTTGTCTGTCACCGGCGCACTCTACGTGGATGATCTGTTGATATCGTATCAATCAGTGAATATGAGGTCAGCCGAGAGACAATTACAAACCGCACTCAACAAGATCAGCAAGTGGGCTCATGATAACGGTTTCTCTTTCTCCGCCGACAAAACCGTCGCTGTGCATTTTTGCCGGCGTCGTGAGCTTCATGATGACCCACAATTATTTTTAAATAATAGTCAAATACCTATTGTAGAAAATACAAAATTCCTCGGCATTACATTTGACAATAAACTCACTTTCAAACCTCAAATTGCGCAACTAAGAGCTCGTTGCATGAAGACGATGAACCTCTTGAAGGTCATCTCTTCTACATCGTGGGGAGCTCACCGTAAGTCGCTCCTCCACTTATACAAATCTTTAATAAGATCAAAGCTCGACTACGGCTCCATTGTATACGGGTCAGCACCTCGGAGCTATCTGAGTGTGCTCGACCCAGTCCACCATCTCGCCCTGCGGATTTTTTCTGGAGCTTTCCGGACGTCTCCAATGGAGAGCCTGTATGTCGAATGCAACGAGCCATCACTGACATCGAGACGACAGCAACTTTCTTTGAAATATTATATCAAAATGAAGTCTTTTCCAGATCATCCACTTCATCGTGTGATTTTTAATCCCTCATTTCATAGACTTTTTGCTGCTCGCCCTTCATGTGTTCCATCTTACGGTCTTCGTATGAGGGCACTTGTGGAAGAACTAGAATTAGACATCAGTCGTGTGGCCCCAGTTGCTTGGCAACTGGCACCATGGGAGCAGTCTCTGCCAGATGTCTTTCTTTCATTATCATTATATCCTAGAGCCACCACAGCAGATGTCATATATCGACAGATATTCTTTAGGCACAGGGGTAGGTACAACAGGTACTTTCCCATATATACCGACGGCTCTAAGAGCCCTGGGCATGTCGGTTGTGCCTACATCTGCTGTGAGGAGACATCTTTCAAACTTTCCGCCATACTTTCTATTTATTCGGCAGAGCTGTACGCAATCCTTCAGGCTCTACGTCATATACGACGCAAACGCCACCGACGATGCATCATTTATAGGGACTCTCTCAGCGCATTACAAGCACTGTGTTCTTTTACTTTTCACATTCATCCTTTCATTCATGCCATTTTCCATGAACTGCATTACCTCACTCATCATGGTACCACAGTAAAATTTTAATGGGTACCAGGTCATGTAGGAATACCGGGCAACGAAAAAGCAGACAACGCAGCTCGAACAACAACTAACATTGATAATAGCCTTTTGATACCTGCAAGTGACCACTTCTCAATCCTCCGGGAAGTGATGCATCGCCGCTGGCAGGAGCACTGGAACAATCAAATAAATAATAAACTTCATGCCATCAAGCACACACTTGGCCATTGGCGTTCGAGCTGCAGAACTAACCGAAAGGAGGAAGTTCTGCTTGCCCGGTTACGCATAGGACACAGTCGCCTCACACAATCATATCTTTTACTACGAGAGAGTCAACCGCAGTGCCCTCATTGTCAAAGTCCATTGCTCGCATCATCGTCATCATTTTACGACCGCTTTTGGTCAGAATCATCTTTCACTTCGCGACATTTTATCTGACAATAGCGATGTATCTCGCATTTTTAAATTCACCAAAGCCATTGGTTTGTACGACAAATTATAGTTTTTACAATTTATGTCATTGTTTTATGTTTTTTATCATGCACAGTTTTAGTTTTTGACATGACAAAAAGACATTTTTATATTTGTTTTTGGCGCAGTTTGACCTAATTGGTCCTTGCGCCAATAAATTTAAAATCCAATCCAATCCTAGGACGTTTTCCGTTACAATATTCATTTTGGGTGTGAATAAAAATTATCAACAGCTGTGTGAAAGATGTGTCTACCTTAAACGCTCACAGTTTAGGGATCCATCTAATAATAAAACGTTTTGTATTTGCTTTGCCTTTTGAGTTTATTTATACGATTTTTCTTCTGACATATATATAGGTAGCCCGGTGTACCGAAAAGAGCTTGCTCTTTTATATGCTGATTTGAAACTTTCTGGTCTATCTTCTCAAGCCAGACTTAGAGCTGGAATCGACATCGCTGATAAATTTATCAAATACTATTGGGAACAAGGTAATCGGAGATATTAATTTCTATTTCGTCTGAAATCAAAAATTTTAAAGCATCAACTGTACGCCAAGCTATCAATGAGTTAAGTTCATATTGATATATAAAATCCTTCAAAACTTCCGTAACCATATTTTCTCAAACTTTTTCGACGTAATAGCACATCAACAGCAGTATGGAGGATGTATATGTATGAAAGACTGCAAGAGGTGGTAGTACACACAGAATGCATGGTCTAAAATGAAATGCAAACGTGGTACAGGGCAGAACATAGTAAAACACAAGAATAACGTATACGTTAAAAAAACAATCTTAATGTGAATAATTGCTGAAAAGAGTGACCACCAACGGTGATGCAAGAACAGCGGTGAAGGAGGGATTGGCGAACGCTCTGAAATATACCAGGCATATCGCGAACCTCCCCAGCAGCAGAGGAAAGTCTTGCGATTTTGTCCTCTTCACAGTGAAGAGTGTCATACGCTAGACTCTTCTGTCCCCACAAAAAGAAATCTAGACGCGACAAATCGGGCGATAGTGGTGGCCAATCTACAAGACCACCTCACTCGATGCGTCCAGATACTGCCAAAATGGGCTGGAGTTCCATCGTTCTGGAACCACATATGCGGTCAAAGGGCAGTTGGAACATCCTCCAGCAAGTCTGGCAGCACCTTTTGCAGAAACGTCCGGTATTTGCCCCCATCAAGGCGTTCCTATTAGGTCGCCGCCGATAATTCCTGCCCAAACATTCATGGAGAAGCGTCGCTGATGCACATGTGGATCTGTGGCATGTAGATTTACAGACGCTCAGACATGTTTGTTGTGGGTATTAAATGCGCCATCTCGTGCGAAAGTGCATTCATCGGAGAAAAGAACAGTTGCCGCAAAATCTGGGCGTGCTGTAGGAGCCAGCGGATGAAGTCTACGCGACGAGCATAATCATCTTCATTCAATGCTTGGACTCGTTGAAATGGTATGGGTGCAACCTCTCACCCTTCAGCATCCTCCATGTGGATTGTGGCACACCAAGGCCACGGCTCGTGTGTTGTTGGCTGATCTGCCACCATCTCCAAAATCTCGTCTTCCTCACCTGCTATTCTAGCAGTCCTTGTACGCCCTCCATCAGACCGGGTAGCGAGAAAGGATCCCGTTTCGCACAGCCGCCGATGCAAGCGTGCAAATGTTTTCGGATTGAGGAAACGCTCACCGTACATTCGTGCTGCCTCTGTGTTACTTCAATTTGCAGCTCCTTAAATGAAATGCGTCTGCTTTTCTAGTATTACTAAAGTGCGCAATTATCCCGTACGTTATAACTGTTAGAACGGTTGCACGCTGGAATAACTTCACACAGGGCTGGCGTTCGCTTTTTTTTTTCACTCACGCAGATTTGCAAATGGTTTCTTCTGCCCAGGTTACATTTACAATGCATGGTGTTCTTTTCCTACCGATAAATTTCAACAGGAATGCCGTTTTAACATTTTGTGGAGCGGTCGTTTGAATTCGCGCTAGCGCGTTTGCGTTTCATGTTAGACCATGCATTCTTCGATGACAATTGTTTGTATTGGTGTGTACTATCACCTCTTAAAGTTTTTCTCATCTTTTCCTAATCACCCTGTATACAAAAACGCTGCTACTTCGTAGTAATTATCAGAGTTGTGATAGTAGACAAATTCTGTGAACCTTTTGGGAGAGTAATAAATATATATTATTTCGCTGCTAGTCTCTGTCGTGGAGGCCGTACATTAAGAAACAAAGAACTTTCTCTCACTTCACTTTAAATCAGTGTTTCCCAAAGCGGGCAATATCGCCCTCCGCTGGGCAATGGAATGGTCGGGGGGGGGGCGATAGAAGCTATATATATGAGTATAACATAGGATCCTGGGGGGTGATGAGAGAATAAAAAAATTTTGAAGGGGATAAGGAACAAAAAGTTTGGGAAACTATACTTTTGGTAGACGAACGAAAAAAATTGAGTGCACCAAATAGAATCGGTTCAAACAATTTTTTTTTCTATCAGCCGTATAAGAACTGAATTACGACATTAAACGAAAACTTTTTGCACGCATTAACGTTTTAATTCATATGTAAGAAGAAAATAAGAATTTTTCATCGTTACGTGTAAAAGGAAAAATAAATGCAATTGTTTATATAAACTGATTATTCATCTTCTGAACATGAATGTATTTAAAAAGATTCCACGCAATCCATGAACTTACACATAGAAATTAACACGATATTTTACATATCAAGTACTTTTAGCTGCGCGCATGTACACAATTTTCTAAACCATCACAGTTCGGTATTACTGTGAAAAGAAAATTTAAGAATATTTTTGATACTTCGATTAGATAAATAACAATGTATTTTTCGCATTTAGGTAACCAAACAGGAAAAGCCTATTTGCTTCTTACATTACCATCGACAAAACATTCTAATTTCCTCAGTGCCTTTTATTACGAACTTGAAAGACAAGGCTACATCTTTTACAAGAAAATGATAGGTAATTATACTTGAGTACTCCATATACTACAACAATACGATCCGTGATTTCAGTATGAATTGAGATTCAAATTTTTATCAACCCATGTCGATGTTGCGATTGTATCCCTTATCGTATCGGTTCAGTGTGTATTCGGCCTTGGGCCGGGTTAACACTCGCACGATACAGCAAGCGTCGCGTCATTCAACTGCACGCGGATTGGTTAAAATTTGAAATTCCGGTTTATAACCAATCCGCGTCGAGTTGCATGCTGCATCACTCCAGTCTGAACCCGGCCTTAATGAGCTCTGATCGCATCATTCTATGGGAGTTGCATCACGGAACATTTCTAAAGAAAATAGAAGTTCAGGTGTTGAATTTGTCACCCATCGTTCAACCTCGACCCATGAAAATATGAAGAAATGATTAGCTATGTCTACACTGGTGCGTTTTTTCTGCGTCAATGCGCTTTCCACTGGCACACCTGTCATCAAGCGTGTCGTAAATCACTCAGGCGTGACTCAAACTTGTTGAAAGGCGGCCATTTTTTAAGAGGCATTCCTTTTCCTTCTGCTCCACCAGGTTTGGATTTTCGTTCAATTTCCCTTTCCTTTTCGTGAAGATTCAGTGTTGTTTTCATAAGGTTTTTCTCGATTTTTGATGTCAACAAAAAAAAAACATTGACACTTTTGAAGGCTTCAGGTCACGTAGTGCATTACGTGATATTATTGAAGGTAAATTTAAATTAACGGTAATTATAATTGTAAAATTATAAATTAAATGATTGTCGTGAAAATTATTTTTTGGTAGAATTTCATGTCAAAATGCTGGTCGATTTCTTTTTCATGTTTTAGCGAAGAGCTCGCGTTACGGAGGTTTGCTGTGTTAACGGCGTTAAAACTTTAACCAGATGTGTTGGAGGGCTATTTATGATAATAAGATCTAATGGTATGATTTTTCAAAGTATATAAAATAGGTACGCCCTCCGAATATCACTTTCATCGGAGGTCCACCGTGCTGTTGAAACTCTTGACTCCACATTTTTCTAAACATTTCGTGGAGGCACACGAATAATACTTAGTCAACTGTTGGAGGATCACCCTTACCGGATGCAAGACCCCTTTACCAGTGCCTGTTTCTTGCATGGGCAAACGGAAGCAAGTGCCCTTCGCCCTTGCAATTTTAGGAGGCCCACAAATTTGGATTTTCTTTCCTTTATTTTTTTTAACCTTCCTTTCCGTAGAATATTTCCAAACGTGGAATTTAATTTGAGAGTAATTATGTAAACTTTTTACATAATTGTAATCTGTAGCAGACATATTCAACCTGCTGCTCGCGGGCACTGTGGTGCTTTCAAAGTGCTTGATGCTCGTGTCCGATTTCATGTTTGCGAGTACTTGATTAACGTCCCAATTTGAACACTTTGTACAAATTACATTCAACGATTAAAATCATCCTGATTTCAAGCAGTCGTATGCCAAACTTGATAAGGGTGCACCCTTTTTGATGATGGGAACAAGCATTGTGCTTGAGACTGGAAAAAAGTTGCCTCAAAGAACGTTATATAAAAGGGTGGGGGGAGGGAAAAGATTAATATTTGCACAGGGCCCGAATTTATGAGGAACAGACTGTGCCCTTCAGCACAATAATAATCCTCGCTATTTTCTCAAAAACTGTACAGTTTTATGCAGATTTTATTTTCATGAATATTATTAAAGCTGCAACCAGAAGCGTACGCAGGACCAACCTTTCGAGTAGCACGCCGTGTTTAGGGATGAGCGTACAAGAAACTCTCTTCTAGAGAAATTTTCTGTTACTGACTGTCGAAAGTACGGTATTTCAAGTTTAAAAATTGTTTGAAACAACATATTAAATAATTTTCTTTTTGATACTCGAATTGTGTGCGAAAATGTTTTAAATCTGATCATCTTGGGCTATCATATTCTGCTACTTTTTATTATGAAAAATTATTTAATTTGGAAATTTCATTTTTTTCACTTCTATTACCACGGATTTAGTGCTTTGATGTATGAATAAACACTTGAGAAAAATAATGCGCTTACTATAATTTTGAACGAAAAAAATTATTTAAATACGTATTAGATTACGACTTGGCAAAATAGACGTATACAGTTTTCTTAATTTCTTTGACTCGACTATATTCGGGTAAAGTTGACGAACGACTTGATTTAATTTTTAATTTATTCCGAAATTGAGAAATTTTGAGAATGATTTCGTCTATATATTCCGTCTTTTATAGAGCAATTTTCCCCTCACATATTTTCACATTAAAATGTGGAAATTGCATCCACTGCGACAGTTGCATCGGCATCTGAATTGAAAGGTTTAGCCGTATAGGTGAAGACAGAAAAAGGGCACGCCACTTGAGGCATGCGATAGAGTTCAGCGGTAAAGAAAAAAAAAACGAGATTGAAAGTTGAAAGCTGTTGAAAAAGAAGACGCACCAGTGAGGACATACCTATTCAGAGTCGTGCGACTGATGGCATGCTAGTCGAACGCTACAAGTCGCCCGTGACTCCGTCGCATAGGATATCTCGTCGCCGATACGCCAATATCCTCGTGTAAGAAGCACCATGTACAGTCAAACCTCGTTAGTGCGTCACCCGAGTAACGCGTCACTACGTTTTCCGGGTCACTATTTGGAAATCTAAATTGTGCTGTATGGGGTTTTAATGTTAATAAACTCCTAATAATACGTCACCCCACTCCGCTTAGGGAGTCACTTTCTGGGATTGGATTGGATTTTAAATTTTCTGGCGCAAGGACCAATTTGATCAAACTGCGCCAAAACAAATTATAAAAATAAGAAAAATCATCCTTTTGTCATGTCAAAATATTAAAACTATGCATGATAAAAAGCAACGTAAAGCATAAAACAATGACATGAATTATAAAAACCAATGGCTTTGATGAATTTAAAAATGCGAGATACATCGCAATGGTCAGATAAAATGTCATGAAGTGAAAGATGACTTTGACCAAAAGCGGTCGTAAAATGATGACGATGATATGAACAAGTAAAAGCATGAGCAATGGTTAATGGACTTTGACAATGTGGGCACTGTGGCTGACTCTCTCGTAATAAAAGATATGATTGTGTGATACGACTGTCTCCTATGCGCAACCGGGCAAGCAGAACTTCCTCCTTTCGGTTAGTTCTGCAGCTCGAACGCCAATCGCCAAGTGTGGGCTTGATAGCATGTAATTTGTTATTAATTTGATTGTTCCAATGGTCCTGCCAGCGGTGATGCATCACTTCCCGGAGGATTGAGAAGTGGTCACTGGCAGGTACCAAAAGGTTATTGTCAATGTTAGTTGTTGTTCGAGCTGCGGTGTCTGCTTTTTCGTTGCCCGGTATTCCAACATGACCTGGTACCCAGTAATATTTTACTGTGGTACCATGACGAATGAGGTAATGCAGTTCATGAAAAATGGCATGAATGAATGGATGAGTGTGAAACGTACAGGAACACAGTGCTTGTAATGCGCTGAGAGAGTCACTATAAACGATGCATCGTCGGTGGCGTTTGCGTCGTATATGACGTAGAGCCTGAAGGATTGCGTACAGTTCTGCCGAATATATAGTGAATGTGTCTGGAAGTTTGAAAGATGTCTCCTCACAGCAAATGTAGGCACAACCGACATGGCCAGGGCTCTTGGAGCCGTCGGTATATATGGGGAAGCACCTGTTGTACCTGTGCCTAAAGAATATCTGTCGATATATGACATCTGCTGTGGTGGCTCTAGGGTATAATGATAATGAAATAGAGACATCTGGCAGAGACTGCTCCCATGGTGCCAGTTGCCAAGTAACTGGGGCCACACGACTGATGTCTAATTCTAGTTCTTCCACAAGTGCCCTCATACGAAGACCGTAAGATGGAACACTTGAAGGGCGAGCAGCAAATAGTCTATGAAATGAGGGATTAAAAATGACACGATGAAGTTGATGATCTGGAAAAGACTTCATCTTGATAAAATATTTCAGGGAAAGTTGCTGGCGTCTTGATGTCAGTGATGGCTCGTTGCATTCGACATACAGGCTCTCCATTGGAGACGTCCGGAAAGCTCCAGAACAAATCCGTAGGGCGAGATGGTGGACCGGGTCGAGCACACTCAGATAGCTCCGAGGTGCCGACCCGAATACAATGGAGCCATAGTCGAGCTTCTATCTTATTAAAGCTTTATATAAGTGGAGGAGCGACTTACGGTCAGCTCCCCACGATGTAGAAGAGATGTCCTTCAAGAGGTTCATCGTCTTCATGCAACGAGCTCTTAATTGCGCAATTTGAGGTTTGAAAGTGAGTTTCTTGTCAAATGTGATGCCGAGGAATTTAGTATTTTCTACAATAGGTATTAGATTGTTATTGAGAAACAATTGTGGGTCATCATGTAGGTCTCGACGCCGACATAAGTGCATAGCAACAGTCTTGTCAGCGGAGAATGAGAAGCCGTTATTATGTGCCCACTTGCTGATCTTGTTGAGTGCGGTTTGCAATTGTCTCTCGGCTGTCCTCATATTCACTGATTGATATGATATCAACAGATCATCCACGTAAAGTGCGCCAGTGACAGACAACGGGAGTTGGTTCAACACCCCGTTGAGTCTTAAAATAAAAAGTGTTACACTTAAAATGCTACCTTGAGGTACACCTTGTTCTTGAATTTGGGGAGCTGATAACGTGCTTCCGATCCGTACCTGAAAGATGCGGCGAGCAAGAAAGTTCTTAATGAAAATGGGCAAGTTGCCCCGCAAGCCGCTATTATAGAGGTCGGAAAGAATTCCGTGCCTCCAAGTACGGTCGTAGGCCTTTTCTATGTCAAAAAATATGGCTAGCATATGCTCCCTCTTCACAAATGCTTGTCCTATTGATGTCTCAAGGCGTAACAGATTGCATGTTATGGACCTGAACCGTCTAAAGCCGCTTTGATGTTTCGATAAAATATTGTTAACCTCAAGGTAGTGCATAAGGCGATAGTTGACCATACGTTCCATGAGCTTACACAAACAACTGGTCAAAGCAATAGGTCTGTAACTGTTAGGTTGCTGAGGATTTTTGCCAGGCTTCGGGAATGCAAGAACAATGGCTGCTCGCCAGGTGTCAGGAAATGAATGGCTGACCCAGATCCGATTGAATAAAATAAGTAAATGTGACAGTGATTCTGGTGATAGATGCCGAATCATGGAATAATGAATAGCATCGGGACCTACAGCTGAGTCAGGACTTCGCTGCAAGGCCGTCGTCAGTTCATGAAGGGTGAACAATGAATTGTACCCCTCCGGTGTAAAAGGCCGGAAGGTGTACGATGTACGTTCGGCTGATGATTTAATGGGATGAAACGATGGGGGATAGTTCGCATCACTGGAAACAGCAGCGAAATGGGCGGCGATGGTGTCCGCAATATCCCTCACATCGCTGATGATAGTGCCATTGGTATTTAAAATGGTGATGGGATGAGACTGATAATGACCATTGATTTTTCGGATCCGGTCCCAAATGATTTTGGATGAAGTTGATGAATTGATTCCCGTCGTAAACTTTTGCCAGGACTCGCGTTGAGCCTGGCGCCTGGTTCTTCTTGCTATCGCCTTTGCTTCTAAAAATGCCAACTTGTTGTCATGGGTAGGATACCGCCGGAACCTACTCCATGCTTTCTTTTGTGCTTTAATCGTGAGATTACATTCGTGGTTCCACCAAGGTTTAGGAAGTTTCGAGGAGACTTTGGGTATTGTTTCATTGGCTGCTGAGATCATACAACTGGTCACAAGGTCGACACAGTGGTCGACGTCGGGTTGCAAAACCATATCCTCCGTGATTTCTGCCTTGACCGTGAAGTCTGCCCATCGGGCGGCCACAAGCTAACACCCAGGAGGACCCTCAGGTATGCTATGGCTTCGATCAAGGCACTTAACCACTAGAGGGAAATGATTGCTCCCGTGGAGGTCTGGATCAACCGACCAGGACCAGTTCGGCAAGAGTGAAGGTGAGCATAATGATAAATCTATTGCAGTGAAACTATTGTTTGGGGCATGGAAATGAGTGAAACTGCCATCATTCATGATGGTAAGGTCCATGTCATCTAACAGTCGTTCAACCATTTCCCCACGAGGGGTGTTGCTGTTAGAACCCCATATCATGTTATGAGCATTGAAGTCTCCAAGAAGAAAAAATGGTGGAGGTAATTGATCAATCAGATCTTCTAGATCTCTCTGTAAGATGGTGTCATTTGGTGGCAAATAAATGGAACAGATGGTAATCCTTAGGCCTGTAGAGATTTCCACCGCGATGGCTTGCAGGTTCGTGCGCAGCGTTAAAACGCGCGACGACACGTGATGTGGAACCAGCAGAGCAACACCGCGGCAGGCTCTACTCCCGTCATCGTAGTCAATACGAAACAGGGAATGTCGCCTGATGTTCCATGTCTCCGAGGGCTTTGTAAAAGTTTCCTGGAGTGCCACGCAAACAGGATGATAACGATTGATCAAATCCTTGAGATCTTCGTAATTGGATCTAAGACCACGAATGTTCCATTGAATTATGTTGGCCATAAATTAGGTAGAAGTAGACGGTTCGAGTTCTTTAAATTTATTCCGGTCTAGTTTCCGGCGAGTACCACCAGATTCTGATAGATTATCAAGATCCATGTCACCAATTGACTTGTCATCAATTAGTGACACATTCTTGAGGGTGGGACATTTTATTGCTCTCTGTATTGCTTTTCTTGAATATCCGGTCTTTTTTGATTTATTTCCAGAATTAATCTTGGGTTTAGTAACAGTAGGTTTTTTGAATGTGTGCACTGTTGCTTTTCCTGCCTCTTCTTCGGAGGTAGTGGACTCCCTCCGTAATCCAGCAGAGCAACAGCAGCCACAACTATTACACGGTTGGTTAGATGATGATGTTTGAGTTGATGTATCAGCTATTGGTTCAGTCTGAGTTGTTACGGATGCTTTGGTGACAACATTGTTAGTCATATTAGCTGATGATGGATTTGTTACCATATTAGAATATGATCTATTACCTATTGGAGTTTGGTTAGAGGTTATACGACGGCGTGCTTCGATATATGAGATGTTATTGAGGACCTTGATCTTCTGGATCTCTTTTTCTTCATTCCATTTCGGACACTTTCTGTCAAATGCAGGGTGGTCGCCACCGCAATTGACGCACTTGAATGGTGAATTAGTGCAGTTGTCCGAAATGTGGTCCTTCTCACCGCATTTTGCGCAGGTGGGTTGGCTGCGGCACGCCGTTCGTGAGTGGCCGTATTTTTGGCAGTTAAAGCATCGAACAGGGTTAGGAATGTATGGCCGGATTTTGAGGTTATTATAACCTATTTTGATATCTTTCGGCAATGTTGGTGATGAGAATGTGAGAATTATGTTTCGTGTGGGAGCTGGATTGCCATCTTTGCGGCTCATAATATGTTTGGCAGATGCTACGCCTTGAGACGCCAGCTCTTGTGTTAGTTCTTCTTCATCCATGTTAATTAAGTTATTATCTGAAATGACACCACGTGAATAATTCAACGTGGGATGGATTTTGACTGTTATTGGAATGTCTCCGAGAGATGTGAGCTTTTGAATGAGTTCGGCTTGTTTGGATGTGTTAGTTTGGATGAGAAGGTCTCCTGAACGAAGGGCCTTCACCGATTTTAAGGTACCAACTGTGCCATAGAGAGCTTTATCTATTACAAATGGTGATACTTTGGCCAGCGGTTTTTCGGCATCTGAAGAGTGCAGAAAGAAAAATGAGACAGTTGATGAATTTGAAGCAGTTCTTTGACGTTTTGGTGCATTTTGATTTTTTCCCATATTTGAATGGGTATTGTTCCACTCCCACCCACCATGCCCACCATGGAGCCCTACGAGGGGACGCGCACACGTAACCGGTGAAAGTTAGTAGCAACGTCAGGTTAGGTGGGAGCTATACACCACCAAAGCAGGCGAGCAGACGCGTTCAAGATCCAAGATCGTCGTGAAGCAGCACCAACAAACCTCAACGACGTCCGGCAGGCCCGGCCCCTCTACCTGCCCAGTAGTGTAACCCCTTCAGCCACCGAGGCGACCACAGCCGATTGACCTGGACGGGGCTAATCCAAGCCTCCCGTTTCGGCTGAATCCGAGGCCAAAGCTAGCGCATCAGGCTAACCAGGATCCCCATCTCCAGCCTTACGGGTCTCCACGCACGGCAAACACGCAGGTAGACAGCGTCCCGTCTGGGAGGACCCCTCCCCGCCTAAGCGGGGTCCACAATGAGGGGTTGGACACAAGACATAAACATGTACAGGACAAAACAAGACGCAAGACAAGTACTGTAAGTTGTGTAGAAAAAACATGTAATCTTGGCTATTGAAAGTGAAGGATATGAGCACAAATAAGCGATGACAATGACGTGTGATAGATTTAGCATTACCCAGGGTGCACCACGAGGAGGCCTATCACATTACACCCCGTCACTTTCTGTGAGAGCGTTCTTTCGAAAACTACCATTCAAATCAGAAACTCTTCAAAGCATTTCAGGTAAAAGCCACTGAGACTCAATCCCCGCCCCCTTCACCGCAAGCTAGTCGACAGATTCTTTCAGCTGGAATTTATTTTCTTAGTGAGTTGTCTTCTTGCTGAAAATATGCACACGGCAGAGATTCGCCGTTTTTTTTTTATTTTTTTAGAGACACAAAACGTTTAGTTTAAGAAGCTCAATATTTTTGTCGGCTTAAACAAATCTTAGCTGGACGATTGTCGAGCATCTGTAACCTTGTCTTCACCCAACTGTTTAATATTCTCCAAAAACAGTTCGTTTGCCTTTAAAAATAAAGCAGCGTTATAGTGGAGGGACATGAAAAACCGAAATATTAAGAAAATAAGTATCAGGACTGGAAAGCAGAACAGAGACTTTCGATTCTTCACCTTCCAATTCCATTCAAACAAAACTCGCTAATGTTATTTTTCACTGAAAAATATATTTTTTTAATTTATGATGTATCAAAAGAACTAAACTGCCATACAAAACAATGCCTTGGTCCTTTCAAACATGCTGAAAATTTTGCGAATTTTTAATATCGAAAAAGTTATTTTGTGTTCCGATGTACAATTATGTAGCAAATGAACATTAATTGATTAATAAAAACTCGAGTAATACATTTTCCTGACTGAACTCGTTCGAATAACTAAAATTTGTTTTTTCTGCATGAATGCATTTAACGAGTCACTTCGCTTGCGAAGTCATATTTTTGGTCTCCCAAGAGTGACTTAATAACTAGGTTTGACTGTATACGTGTTGGATCGCCTGGATATCGAGTCTTCAGTATCCACGTATAAGAACGGCCTGACAGAGCTAGATACGTAGAGTTATAGCCGGATCCGCAACCCTGCACAGCGGAAAAAGAACGGTTTTGAGGTGGAGCTGCGCAACGTGCAATCTATATGGACGGTGAACATCTCGTTAGCGCCAACAGCCCACATGCAGTCCGACGCCAATGGGCGTCTGACGTCGTCCACTGGAAACGGCCTTTACACGATACTCGGTTAGGGACTGTGCTATATACAGACGAATGTGTTCGTTAATCTTGAGGAAAATTGAAGTACTAAAATCTTTGAGAAAATTTATTTATCATAGTCTATATTAACGACACATCTGACACAAACTTATAGGTGGCGTTTTTATTGTAAAAATAAATAATATATGTTCACGCAGAAAAAGAGGCTGTGTGTGGAGAAGAGGAAACTGAGTGAATGTGGCACGAAAAAACCTCCAGACCAACCGTGACCTCGCTCCTTCCCCCCTAGGGGATATAAGCTGATTCGTCTCAGGGGACGTGGGTCACGGTGGAAAATCCAACAACAAACCGCCCGCACCAGGCCAGACAGCTACAAGCCAACCAGCAGCAGGAGTCCTCTCACAATTCCCCGTACCCACACTTTACCCATTTACTGTACAAAAAAAATTACGCATCAAATACATAGATATGGGCAGGTGTATAGACGCATATCACCAGCAGGCCACGAATGGGGCCCACGGAAAACTAGTTATACAAGTTACAGATGCGCATTATCCACAACATGCAAAAATATGATATAGCATGGGGCTTATAAATAAACTACACGACATATATCAAGACTTTTAGAATAATTGAATGTCTTTGTCCTTCGATTTCCTTTGCCATGACAAGGTCAATCTCCATGACTTGCATCAGTTTAGCTTATTCCTCATCTGAGTGAACCTTCATCCCGCTCGTCTCCTGCCTCCAGTGTGGAGGAATGATTTCATCGTGGTGTTGCTCAATGAATCGAATTAGCCTACTTATCTGAAGGCAACACGACTTTTTCTTCAGCAACTGTTGCTTCCATAGTACTCTGTTATTAGACGAAAACTTGCCAAAGTGCAGTCCTTCCGTGATCTTACATTCCGTTGCATAATGCGCCACCGTCCCCTCACCTCCGCATTTGCAGATGGCAGCGCTTCTTTTACCAAATCTATGGAGGTATGCAGGGAAAGGCCCGTGCTCTGTAAAGAAACGAACCATCTCCCTGCTCCATCCGAGACTGACAAACGACTCTCATAGATTTTCCTATCTGATCTGATGTTAGAGTCGCAAAGATGCTGCCATTCATTTCGCAGATCCTCTTTTAGAATCTTCTTGGACCATGACCTCGGGAATGGAAGCGAATTATCAAAAGTAGTTAACTTTGTGGATCTCCATGCTAAAGAAGCGACTATCTCATCGCTCCAATTCTGTTCATGGGCTTTAACCCTATCGACGGCTCAGGGTCGAACACAAAACCTCTTCAAAAAAAGCTACTTATTTTCACGAAATCTTTTCAAAATGACCACAGGGTCACGTGATTCTAGAATGCTTTCCCCCCAATATGTGACAATGGGTAATTGGCATGCATGATAAGCCGTCGAGAGGGGGCTGAACCGAAGTGACAGGCTGGTAACGCCCGGTGATTGACCCTTTCTTCCCAGAAATGTACTTTCTCCTTTCATTCTCCAAAGTTTTTCTATTTTCCGACCTAAATAAAAAACACATAAAGGCGGGATATACGCAAAATTTTGAACGAAATTATTGTAGCGTGTTTATAGATGCTATGGTAAATAACTCTATCAATATAGATTAGCTTTAACAGGCAATAAAATTTACTTGCTTTCGCTTGTGAAATATTGATATGATTAACTTAGTAACGGAATGTCAGAACTTACTAAGAAGAAATTACTAACCCATCCACTAGGTATTTAAAAATGTCCCAATATGTTCAAGTTGAACACTCTAAGTATTCTGAATCTCGAGAAGCATTCTATATATGTGCCCTTAATATTTTAATTGTATTTTTTAAATTTGCAAGTGTTGCAGTATGTTCTCGCGATTTTGAGGTTCACCTAAAATGTAAATTTTTTTTGAAAATCGCAAAGCTTTTTCGTAAATAATGTGCGTTGATTAAATCAGTGTTGTTGGAATTACTACTATTCGAGGCAAGGCATTGTAACAACTGATATTTATCAGTTGATACAAATCTATTCGAGCAAAACTACAGCTACTTCCCAACCTTGGAACATCATTAAATAATTAATTTATCAAAACTTTCGGGTATAACACTGCTTCTCAATGCTTTACTCACATTCTTTTTGAATATTCATTTATTTTTTTCATGATATCTCATGATCGTGGAGTTAATTTCAATAATGAGCGTAGGTTTAGTGAGATTGAATACGCATATTAGATAAACAGTCATTTGCATCGGATTATAATGAAAGAATTCTCTCTTAAATATATAAATTTGGTGCATTAAATCATGTTACAAAAAAAAATACATGAAAACAAGTAACATACTGAGAAAATGTTTAAATGCACAAATACTAGAAGTAAATGAAGTCTCTGGAATTCAAAACGGGAAAGAAAGTTGTAACTAGAGCCCGGATTAGACGCTAAAACATGCACTAAAAATAAAGTTTAACCTGCATTTTTAAAAATGTCGAAATATACCATGAAATAAAAACACCCGATCTTTTTCAAAAAATTAGAACACCCTAGAAATTTACGAGAGCAGTTCATAAAGAGCTCAAGTTGGAAAGCTCAAATTAAGGGTATGGTTGTAATTTACATTTTCATCTTTCCCCCTATGTGACTTGCTGCAGCAATTAAGTAATAGCTTAGAAAGAGTCAAAATCACGATAGAAAATGCAATTTCTTTCTCCATACCATACGTCTTCAACTTCTGGAATCAAAAGGTAGAGAGCCTAACGTTCACACCTCTATCCAGAGATGTCTTCTAATCCATTGGCTTCTATTTTTTGTTTCCTCTGAAGACTTCGTTTGAAGATGAAAAACGCAGATAGTATGAAGAATTCGCCAATGTGTATCAAACCTCATCGATATTTCGATGGTTTCGTGATATCTGATGACTAGTACCTGATACTAGTCTTATCAAGAGATTGCGGACTCGAGCTAAAATAAATAAATTAATAAAAACTGATCAATTGCAAGCCGCTATCGGGGAGCCGATAGCGAAGATGGGATTTATAGCTGAGGCCCGATTCGGGTCTGTGCCGGACACTCATAAATTGAAAGTCTTGATGCATAAAATCCATGGCCAAGACCAAAGATGGCCACAGCACAATGTATTCGCACGATATCAGCACGCGTCCTCCCCCCCCCCCCCACAGTCCTAGCAAATGCATTCGTAATTTTCTGCGTTTTTCAGAAATTTCCCGTTTTTCTACCCGTATTGCGAACATTGAATGCTTGTAGGTTTGCATACATAACGAAGAAAGACATGGAACACTTATTCGATCAAGTTGATGTAAATTTGCATGAAAAAAATTCATGTAATACAGTAATAGGTTTTAAGCCAAATGTTCTAATTTTCTCAAACAGCATTCGGAGTGTTCCAATTTTTGGAAACAAAGAGGAAAAAATTAATTTGGTATTTTACGACGCATTTAATCTACTTTATGAAAACTTTTTGCCACAGATATGCTCAAGATATGAAAGCTCATATGATATGATCATGATAGAAAAGGAAAATGCAAATTAAACTGTACTTGTGCTACAACCTTGAACTGCGCTTTCCAACTTGAATATTCCATGAACTGCTATCGTAAATTTCTGGGTGTTCTAATTTTTTTGGAAAGGATGTATATATGCGAAAAATTGAAACCATCGTTGAGTAATCCCGAATTATGGCATCAAAAATGAAAAATGCACGCAAAATTGAAAAAAAAATTATATATGCATTTGAAAGAGATAAAAAATGAATTGTAATGTTCCAACAAATCAAAAAAAGAAGCAAAAATACTCATATTATAATGCCGAAATATGCATAAAATATAAAAATATGTGCCTTAAAAATGCGTTAATATGCCTGCCCTAAAGGCTCAGAATATGTAGGGGGGGGGAGTATAGAAAAATATACGTATAATTAAAATATATATATTTATTTATATATGTATTTAAAGTGGAGAAATTTCCCTGAGAGGAAATACACCCAGGAAAAAAAGAAAAATCGTCCATTTCGGAATTCAGAAATAAGTCAGAAATGAAAAATATGCTAAAAAAAGAAAACGCATTTATAGTGCAAAAATGTGCATTTAAAAATTTCCAGAAATATGCCTCAAAATGAACAATAGTCAATGTTGGAATACTTTATTTAAAAAAAAAATTGAGTTATCTGATTATATCGAGCGAAAAACTGAATGAGGGGAAGTCATTTTACTCGAGAATCGAGTAATAGTTTGGTATTTTTTATTTTTGTGAAAAATGGCATGGAATCCAAGGAAATGACTGAATTCGAATTCAAAAAGTAGCAGATCACATGGGCGGAGATACGGGGAGGTGGCATGAGGTGCACTGCGCCCCCCCCCCCCACCAACGTCAAAGGTTAAGTCGACTAGTCTAATGTATATGTGTATAGATATCATCATCACCTTGCTCCCACAGCAATACTGGCCGTGCCCCCCAGACTTCCAAGTTTATCACCGCCTAAGGCGGATAATCTTATCACAAGAGAGATTTCTGCACCTTTTCCAGGAAGTTTACATTCCTCAACTTTTTTTGGGGATCGCGAATCTTTACAAAGAAAACTATTAGTAACATCACAATAAAGGAGAAAAAACAGGACATTCCATCTTTGCATCAACCATTTTGACAAAAAAAAAGGGGTTTGCCAACTTGCCTCGGCATTTATTTGATACAATACAGGTTCCATTTCTGAGAAAAAGCGTTCACTAGTTCTCTCTCTCTCTCTTTCATTTTCGATTTATTTTTGTTGCACCATGGTCATTTTGTGCACACTTATCTGTTGTACCTACTGTGGGTACTAGAAGAATAGCCAGTTTTAAGAAGTCCGATAAAACAGCTGTAGTATTGGCACACAATAGACAATTGAAAGTGCGACAGAGATGAGATTTTTTTAAACTCAAGCACCTGTTATTTTGCTGTATTTACAAGTCTGGATTTACTGGTTCGCAAGTAAAATGACATGCACTCTGTATAAGAATATCTTAATACTAGGGGGGCTCTGCCCCCCCCCTGCCGCTTTTGGCGGCCAATCCCCCCTTCCCTTCTCTTCACAACATATTTTGTTTATCTAGTCCCACTTCATCAGAGTGTTATAGAAAGTGACACGTGAAAGCACCAGCTTACTGAACAAGCGAATTTTACAATAATAAAGCAACAAAAAACAAATGTGATTCATCAAGTAACCCCACAAAACTTCTCCACGAGGGTCCCCAGACTCCAATTCGCTGAATTTTAGTGAGGGACCCAGACTGGATTCATCTGGGGCTTCTGCTGTTGCAAAATTCCACGGAAAAAAATGATATTCATCCATGGCCCGCCAAAATTGATCCTGTCAATTTCCACATGGGGCCCCCGACCTGGAAGCTTGTCGGTCATCCCCCGCTGCGAGTGCTATGAAATATTTTCATTTGTATTCATTTTACCAACGAATAAAACCCATAGCCCCCAACAAAATACGTTTACAAAATACATTTATTTCGGACTTCAGCTGCTGCAAGTTCCACAATGTTAAACAAAAGACAACAATGAGATTAATCCAGGGCCCCCAAAATGAAACCTATCAATTTCCACATCGGTCCCCGACAGGCTCGTCATTGGGGGGGGGGGGGGGGGGGTTATATATATACACATACATTGAGTACATGTTCTTTGCCCCCCCCCCTCTGGAAAAAGCTAAATGAGGGCCCTGGTCCCCGACCTCGAAGCTTTACCGACTTCCACAGCTGCGAGTACCACGAAAATTTTTCATTTGTATTCATTTTACCAACGAATAAAACCCATCGCCCCCAACAAAATACGCCGGACCCAGAAAAGAATAAGATTCATACAGGGCCCCCAAAATGAAACGGGGTCCCCGACTTGGAAGCTTATCGGGTATACCCCTGTGAGGGCCATGGCAAATTTTCATTTGTATTCATTTTACCAACGAATAAAATCCAGCGCCCCACGCAATCACTCTGGACCGAATTCGCAGATTTTTATGAGGTGGGGGGGGGGGGGCTGGACTGGAAATATCTTGGGCTTTCGCTATCGGAAATTTTTCAGTTTTAAAGCAGCAAGAAAACAATGAGGTCCATCGAGGGCCTCTGGAAATTAAGCTTTTTAACTTCCCCATGAAGATATATGTGCAATGCCACCCCCAGGTACCAAGATCCCGTGTGTTGGGAGCACCGGTGATTTATGTATATTATACAATGTCGGCATGACCCCCACAAGGGCAGGGCTGACAGGGGCTGGAACGATTCTCATCACTTTTTGATTTTTCACACTATAAATTAACCACAGAGGGGCCCGTGAAAAAGCTGGTTTGGGGCCCGCTATCTCTCCCATCCTAGGGGCCCCTACTGTAGGAAGTAGGAGCCTCTCGGTACTTACACATAACTTAGTCCCGATGGGGGATATGCAAGAGTTGGTCCCAATATGCAAGAGTTAAATGAAAACTTGAACCAAAATTGTAACCGACTTCCGTAACCCAAAAACGTAACAGATTTTCGTTACATAAAATCGTCACTAATTTCTGTTGCTTAGAAACAGGCCCTTTTCGAGTTTGGGATTTTATATTATAGAGTAGATAATAATTAATTCAAAGCAAAAAAGATCGAAACCCCTTTAAAACGTTGTTCAACGGACGGCTTTTAAAACGACGCAACGTACCAACGAGAACGACGACGACGGGGGGGGGCAAAGAATATGTACTCAATGTGTGTGTGTATTTATACCATTTTTAGTGTATTTTTAAAAGCCGGGAGGGGCAACGCCCCCACCCCCCGACGCCCCAAATGACAGGCCTGCCCAAGAGGTTAACGAAGCCACCCTGGAGACTTTTTTTCCATGAGATGCTTCAATAATTTGGTGACAATTTCAGTAGAACATTAAATTACACAAAAATCATAGTACCTAAAACAAATGGTATATAGAACATTCGTTAAAAAATATACACGAAGATACCCTAACCCAGCGGTTCTTAAATTTTTTTTCACTCACGGAGCCCCGTGGGCCGCCTTTCATTTTAATTGATTTATCATATTTTGTTTATTCATTTCATTTTCCACGACCTGTCGCAGAGCCCTGGAAAATGCATACGGAGCACCGGTTGAGAACCGCTGCCCTAACCAAGCTACTAACGAGTGAATTAGCTCAAATATAATTAGTAATAATTGGAGAAAGAACTAATAACTAGTTCTCTTAGCACAAGCTGTAGCTTTCTGCGTGGATGATGAATGAATTATTGGATTTGGAATAAACCTCAGAACAGTGGTTAAATTTCATAGGTTTCAATATATATTCAAACGAATATTCAGATACGAATAATAAATATTTTTGTCAAATAAATTAACAATTTCTAATTTACTGGTAAAAACTTTCCTTTTCTTTCTTTCTTTTTTTCAACTACAACGTGGGTATTTGTGCCCTTTTCAAACCAAGTAATCCTTCTTTTCTCAATAAGCTATTCTTCTTTTCAAACATTGATGAGTTTAGGGAGGAGAGGACTCTATTGTTGCAGGAAGGGGCAGTTTGACGACACTGTGTACCTGTCACTAACCGTACAATGAGATGGGGGAAGGAACTGGTTCCTGGCGAACGCATTTATGAGTTCGAGCCGAAATGACGGTAGTTGTCTTCGGACTCATATATGAGTTCAGGCCGAAATGACGGTAGTTGTCTTCGAACTCATATATGAGTCTTCACCGTTTAGAAGGTTAACCCAAGACAAAATTTTGGAGTTGTTGATAAAATTTTCTCTAATGTCTAGGGCCATCTTGTGAGGGGACAGAGGATCCAAGACAGCATACAATGCTGACAGAGTCTGTGTATATACCTGTCATATTTTCGTGTTCACTAGTATATTTGACTGCCTCCAAGATCGCTAACAGCTCCGCTTGGAAGACACTGTTGTTAATAGCGATCTTCGTAGACCTTTTTGACTACCACGTATGCTGCCGCTGTTCTGTGCACACGTCTGCACTCTTACGACCAGATGTTCCTTTGTTCTCTGTCAGTGTTACCTAGCTGTCTATTTTATCAGCCCGGAAGTTATCCGGATGCAATATAGTTCCATCATACAGCTCGACAAGTGCACGTAACACACAAAATGCTCGCTAGATTAGTTCATTTTACTGGTTGGTTACAAAATGTGGGAGACTCCTATTTCGAATTGGGATGGCGAGTCGATCAACAGGGGAAAAAAACCCGTGTTGCCCAGGGAGAATGTGCTTGCGCCGATCAAACCCTCATTTGCGATCACAAGGAGTTCAAGAGAAAGGTGGAAAACTCTATTGCGCTGAGCTTGTCGAGTAAACTAGATGATATAGAAAATCCGATCCAGAGAAGAAACTTAATTTTCAACAGGCTTGAACGAATCGGCTTCTGAAACACCCGAAGATTAGTGATCGCCGACGGCCACAGCCCGGTAATTTGTAAACTGCTGTACTATAACGACTCCGTGGCAATACTGGCAAACTCAAAGGTCAAACTAGTGGATTTTGAGAGGGGCTACTCTTCAGGAGAAAATGGTAATTTTTGACTACGATTGAACAAACTGTTTTTTGATAGTTTCTGTTTTACGTATAGTGAAAGTGATGACAAAGTATTCAAGTGTTCACCCCTTGCTGATGCAATAGCCGGAGCCCGAGTGAAATTATTTCTTGGAATGTTGCGGGAATTTGTTCTACCGACAATCATAGTTGGATACCCTTTTAAATAATATTTTTTTTGTGTGTGAAACACTCTTTCTGACTAACTTTTTGTTTTCCGCAGCAACCGTCGGTCGATTTAAAAATGGCTGGCTACTGTGTGTTAAAAAATGTATTAATTAAAACCCTTTACAGGGATGATTTTGTCACGATCGAATGTAACTTGTATGATTTTTATATTAACCCATCCGAATGGAATACTATTTTCAACAATGTTTTTAATTATCTAACAAGCTCAAATCGCAAATTCATCTTGCTCGGTGATTTTAACGCTAATAGGCAATTCTGATACTTCTACGGATCGGGATTATCCTGCCCTCTATTCGGAAATCCAGGAATTCCTATGATCCCACGATCAATTTTCAATTTGTGTGAATACATGTTATATGATATTATTGGCAACCAAGGAGACAAATGTCCCATACTGGTTGTTACAATGAATAGGTTTAAAAAATATAGTACAGTGATATTATTTTCAGATATATGATGGGAAAAAAATATAAAAAAGATAGTAGTTACAGATAAAAATAGTATAATTAACAAAAAATGAATATGTTAAAAATTGCAATATAAACAATAAAGAATATTCTCATGCAACGGTGGAGGTGCTATAAAAATGACATATGAATAATATTAACATGAGTTCTTAATATAGACTTGATATTTACCCGAAATACACAAAAGAAAGAAAAATATTAACATATTAACGATATACATAATAAATATGGAGCCAACACATGAATTTGTACAGGATTATGGGAGGTGATTTAATTAAGCATAATGTTTGAGTCCCATTTCTGATTACATCCTCTATGTTAATGAATTCGAGCAGGTAAAGTTTGAGTCGTTTTTTAAATGCAGTAGTGTCAGTGACTTCTCTGGGTAGATTATTGTAGAATTTTGGAATCAGAAGTGTTTTTTAAGAATATTTTTATGAACTAATGGCAGTGAGTAGATGGCATTTAGACGTGCAGAAGTACGTGATACGTTAAGAGGTAAGGAGTATTGGTGTTTTTTTATTATTAAAGGGGCAGCATGCTTATAGATCGATGCAGGTTAAATGATTTGATTTTTGTAAGCGGTCGAGGCATCGGAGATTTTGATGGCTTTCTAACCTATGTTGAAAGCAACGGTACCTCTGTTGTGGATTATGCCTTTTGCTCGCCAGACAACTTCAATTTGATAAGACGCTTTGAAGTTCTCAATCTTTGCGACTCCGATCACTTTCCCATTTAAATACACATTTTTAGTGCACACGCTATGTTTAAAACTGCTTTAAGCGAAAAAGATTTTTTGGATTCCCGAGAGAGAGGTGTGAAATTTCTAGATCCAAATCGAGGTTTCCCACTCGGATTGGAATTCGTTCCATATCGCGATGTCTTCCGTGGATATGATGGTTTACGGAAAATTCACCGACAACAATTCGATGAGAGTCAGAAAGCGAGGGAGTGAGCGATTGAGTGACCCAGTCAGTGATCCTAAAGATATCGCGGAAAGTTTTAATAATGACTTTATTAGAAGAAATTGAGATGATACGGAAGAGAAACTATAAATTGCTGTTTCACAAGAGAATATATTCAATAATTCCATTAACTCTATATTTTACTCAGAATCTTCTAATGAAACGTTAAAAGGAATAATAAATGAAGTGGATACGCGATGAATTAACTTCCTAATACTTAAAATCATCTCCTGCTATCACTTTTTTATAATATCAAACATTGTTGCTCATCAATAACCAATGGATTATTTTTTCATCAACTAGCTGTTACCAGCGACTTCATTGGTGTGGATTCTGCAATCTCAGATTTACACAGCAATGATTCCTCCTAAACCACTTGAACACCTCATGATCCCCATGGGTGATGAACTTTCAGAAATCCCGTATTAATGCGTGTCTACATCTATATACTGCATATAAAATAACATGTCTTGACTAATTCATCATCGCCGAGCCAAAACCACTGAAGCTATAAATATCAAATTTTGTGAATATTTTTTTTTCACGACGTGAACTCACTAAGAAAGGTTTTTCCATATTCGACTCCTAACGGGGGTTCAATAATGGAGGGGGTCATATTTTGGAATCGCGCCGAGCCAAAACCGCTGAAGCTATAAATATGCCATTAGGTCGATATTGTAATATATACAATATAACATAGAACAATCAGATTTTTTTAATCATTTGTGACACTATTAGGTTAAAACTGACTAATTCACTCACTCATTCACATACTCACTAGGTCACTCACTCCTCTCTCAATAATTCAATCGCTCACTTCCACGCTAACTGACTCGCATCGAACTGTTGTCGGTGAATTTTCCTGGTGGTGAATTTTTTGGCGGTGAATTTTCCGGACACGGGATATGATAGGATCTAGACGTCGTGTTTCTCATTGTTGGTTTGATGAAGACTAGGAAAACTATCGGGCTCTATATCGATTTCGTAGATGTGGGTCCACGGAAGATCGCGTAGGATTTGTGAAATTAAGAAACGGAGCACGCTTGCTCCGTCGATATAAAAAAACGAATGTATTTCAAATCACTGATTTAGTATCCCGATTTGTATAAAAATAGCTCCAAATTCTGGAACTTTCTGAAAATTTATGAATGAAGGAAGGACATGAAAACTGATAATATCGACTGCTCCGGATATTTTTGTTTTCTCAGAAACCGGCAACTCTGCCCCTTTCGAACCGTTTAACCTTTGCACGTATTGGAGCGATGTTCTTCTGGATGCCCCCATTAGTTTAGAAGATATCGCCAAAGCCCCAGATTTAATCCCAATCGAGTTTTTCAGAGTAGTAGACATAAGACAGTTCTTTGCAAACCTCTTTAACAATTTTTTTGATATTCATGGTATTTCTGACTCCTAGAAAACAAGTCTCATTTTCCATCTAACCCCCAGATATACCGCCCAATCTCACTTCTGTGTACAATTTCTAAATCAGTGTACGTTCCCGTGTTGTATCATCGCTTGAAAATGGCTTTGTCAGTGATATTTTATCCCCCTTTCAGGCTGGGCTTAGAAGCGGGCGCTCAATTTTAGACAACAATCATATTTTGGACACCATGATTGAAAAGTCCGTCTCACGAAGACATCAGAAACTTTTTGCTTTCTTTGTGGATTTCAGGGCCGCATTTGACTCAATAAACAGAAATTTACTCTTTACTAAACTTTTTCGTCTTGGTTTGAGTTACAAATTTGTTAGCGCAATAGTTGGTTTGTATAATCCAAACCATGGCACAGTTCTCACTCATGCAAGAGAAGTTTCGTATTCTAAAAGGGGTAAAAGAGAGGAATGCGGCCTCAGTCCTCCTCCTTTTAATATCTTAATGATTTTCTTGTAGACCTTTCTTCGGAAGGGTCTGGCGTCTCGCCTTTTCAACGAGACGGTGAATGCCCTAGCTTTTGCCGATGATATTGTTCTGATGGCAGATTTCAAGAGTGGACTGCAGAGGTTGATAAACAAACTCGAGACTTTAGTTCATGAATCCTACCTTCAGGTAAACCTGTCTAAATCTATGATTGTGGTTTTAAGAGAGGATTCAAGCTCACTGACACTTTCAGGTGGTCTTTTCTTGGTCAATCATAAGTATTTGGGGGATTGATTTCCACTACAACGGATCTTTCACAAGGAGTATAGACCAAGCCTACTCCTTTTACAAACTGCGTATCAATAAACTGTTGCACTCTTTCCCACTGAGGCATTTACCAAATTTTAGAGAGACAATCAGTTTTTGATTTTACTATTCTCCCATCCTTTCTCTTCGATTCAGAAATTTGGGGTGTCGAATCTGATGTGTGTATTTGATCCCCTTCATCTTTTTCATTAAAAGAAGTTGCGATATTCCTATTCACACCACTTCCCATATAATATACATGGAGTTGGGAAGGCTTTCAATATGTTCAAACGTACTCTCAAGTAGTTAGAGCAAAACATTCGCACAATCTATCTTATACTTAAATGAGTATAAATTTGTGTCTCCATACCAAACAGGGCTGGGGCAACCGGTTCTGTAACTTTTTGTCAGAATTTTTTCCCAGCGAATTGCGTAACTTGGAACTGAATGGTTTTTCTTCTTCTGGAATCTCTAAATGATATTCATGTAAATAATTTCGCCAATAAAATTTCCGTTAGCAACTTCAATCCTCTCTACAGATACCTCGATTCCCCCTTCTACCCTGAACCGTATCTTAACAATTGTAATAACAAGACCTACATATCAGCTACTTTGCAGCCGTTTCAACCACTACTGCCCCCCTCTGTGACGGATGATGTCCCAGATTATTTACATTTCTTTTGCACTTGCCCCATGTTGATCTCCCTACGTGATCACGTTTTTGATACTTCTCACCCTTCCCTTTCAACTCTTTACCTATCAGGGGTGAAAATCTGTGTACCCTGTAATCTTGGAGAGCTTCTTCAGCCCCGTTCATATGTGTAAGATTGGGGGTCGCTTTGGTGATAATTACTGGCATGGCAACTTTTTTCTCCTCATAGGGAAAGAAAAGGTGGGAGAGAAGCTCATCACACATACACAAAAGCGCATCTTTCTTGGGGTGGATTGGTGGTCGACACCGACCTTCTCTCCCGTAATCTCCTTCGTCAGCCATCTTGAATCAAGCATTTCCGTTCGAACCACGTAACCAGTGACGACTTCCGGAAAGAAGAGGGGGGATTACCGGCATAAACTAAACGTCATGTGAATGGTTTGCGGCGAAAACCCCCGTTACCGGGAACTTCCCGGGATGTTTTATTGCACATGTGAACGGAGCTTTCGAGACAAATTCCTTTTACCCTTCTTATTCTTTCTCCAATTCTTCCACTGCATTGTAGATCCTTTCTCGACAATAACCAGATTATTGGTAGGAAGCAAAGGATATGGCATCTCCCTCCTCTCTGACCAAACAGTGTGACCGAGTATTTTTTGGGAAGATGATGTTGTCTATCTTTACATAGTTAGTTTTCTGTGATGCAAAGTTTTGGCTACTTATCCTGTTTGCCACCACCAACTTTGCCAAATTTATTTTTCGGTAATTTTTATATTTTCTGTCATCCAGGAATTATGAAGAAAGAAATTGGGACAGGCTTTTGTTTTCACGATGTGTTCGGATACGTGTGTTCAAGCCTTTTTCAATCTGTTCATTTTAACTCAAATCATTATCGTAACGATTGTTTAGTAAATGAGGAGTAGGTAATCCGTCCGGGCACACAATTTTTATTAGCATCATCGTAGGAAAAATTTTGCCGAAACACTCTAGTCATGTGCCACTGATTCAGATTAAAATTTTATGCAAATGTTTATTTATTTTTCTTGCCATATAGTAAATAAAATTCATCGTCTATTACACTATGATGCGATGTCTAAAGAAAGCCGTTTTAATATATGCACTAATAATATACACGTTACGGTAAATGAGATTGATCGGTACTTATCCATGATTGCCGGTTCTTATGCATAATCACTAATTTTCTTGGTAACTTTGCAAATTTCATTGCATTCATCACTTTTACCGGTGATTATGTGTGATTTCCGGATGGCGTTAGTAAGTTTTTGATAAATATATGGAATATATAAATCACATGGATATATCGTTTTCATTTAACCACTTCAGTTTTTCCAGTACGTGATGCATGCAGCACACAAATTTTGTCATTAAAAATAAAGCTAAAATGAATGTGAAGAGAGAAAACAGAGAAAAACAAATTTCTCTTGCCAGCCTTGCTACTGCTGGCTTTCTTCATTTTTATCAACATAAGCAAACATAACCAATATATTACCAATCGAATCAATAATTCTAAAGTTCGTGAATAATGTTCGGAAAATGTAAATAATTGATTTACGGTTCATCATGTTCAACAATACGAACTGGGGGTAAATGTGATAAATTCGCAAAATAAATCAAACTTACCAAAATTGTCGGGTGATTACGCTAATAACCAGATTTATCACATCTACCGTAACATATATACCATACAAAAACAGTCGTATTACAGTATTTGCAATACATACAGTACGCATTTTTTATACGCAGAAATAAAGTAAAAAAAAAATGTAGAAAGGAAAAAAAAATATGCAGTGACGATACAGAAGCCAAAACATTTTGTTCAGAGATATCAAATTTTCCCAAATGAATGAAAAATATTTAACCAAAAATAACTACATATTGAGTGCTAAGAGCGGGATGGCGACATCTATTCAACAATACCTACCTATCCTTAGGGACGGGACAGGGGTGTACCAAGTCGAAGGTTTTCCTGCATAGCCCTAAGGTATTAAACATTTTTGACACTGAAACCACACATCTTAGTTGTAATAAAAACATAAATGATGTAACTTTCAACTTCATTAGGAATATAAATTACAAAACCGTTTCAATGAATGTATTATAAGCAGGTATAATGATGCATACTCTCAACGGGGGGGGGGGGGGGGTTCTCAAACTTTTTCCACTCGCGACGCCCCCTTTCCCCAATCAACTCTTATCCGCGGCTCCCTTGCTTAAAAAAAAACCACCAATCAGAAAATTGTTTGTCATTCTTATGCTAAATCAGCAATATACATTTACAAAATTTTAGGCATCAATACCAATTTTACAGTATATGTCCGCCGCGTGTGTTGTATATTTGCATTTGAGAAATAAGTAAAAAAAACAGTTACTTGTGTTTTTTTTTTCTCTTCAATCTTTGAAACAGCTTTGACACACAAATAATAACAGATTTCGCACTCCCCTGAGCTTTCCAGATGGAGTGCGTATCTTCTTTGTTTTACATTTCAAGCATGTTCTTTTTCTTCCTTCAACTTACACTCGTATATGTGAGTGAGCTGGGGTCAAAGAGTGGAAACTTCGTTTTCGGCTACAGAAGTTGAGAAAGTTCATTTATGAGTTCTAGTCTGAAAGAGAGCTTTCAGGATCTTTGGATACTTTGTCATTGTGTAGTTCGTGACCGTGTATATGATGAATGCATTGTTTATGGCCAGATCAAGCATGAACATGTACAGCCATCATTTCACAGACTTGCGTTCGACACTGTAATATTTTCTTTTCTGATCCGCAGGATCTACTCCTCCCATGTATTTGTTGTAGCGAGCAATACATGCCGGGCAACTGACGTCTATCACTTTCGCTCTTTGCCTTCTCTTTACCTGGAGAATCTCGCTCTCGGTGTGTGTTGAGAGAACCGATATTTTTTTTTGTCCAACCACGTACTACACAAGAGATTTTTTTACCTCTTGACATTGATGAACATGGATTTCCCCCTTTTCTTTCAATATTAATGTTTTAAGTTGTGGTGGTATGCATTTCCGATTAGCCAAAGCTGTTCCACGAGCATAATGACCAAGAGAAAGAAAGTCTCGCATCAAGGTGACACTGGAAAAAAAACGATCAAAATAAAGCCCACATGACGGACAGTGTTGATTTTTTTTAACAAATTTCATGACAACGTCATAGCCTAGACCTTTTCCGGATCGAACAGTTTTATCGTTTTTGCCGCAGTGCATTTCAAAGTCATGAACGTAACCCAGGTACGAAGAGCAAAGCATCCACAGTTTGATGCCCCGTTCCGCAGGTTTCAAAGGCATATACTGTATTATGCGCAATCTTCCTTTAAATTTTACCATAGCTTCATCAATAGCCAAGTCTTGATATGGCAAAAAGTTCAGATTTGAAAAAAAAAATTTCATGAAGTGAAGGGTTCCAATTTACTTATCTCCAGCGTTTGACAAATGAAAATAGCGGAGCACCTGCTGGAACCGATTCTTTGTCATTATGGACTTCACTTTGGTGTTTCCCAAAATTGGATTTTCAGACCAATCTACTATTTCGGGAAGCTTCATCAATCCCATTATCAGCATAATAGAAATGAATGACCATATCTCTTCAATCGAATTGATGGGATTCCAATGTCCCGACTTTTCTCTTTATGCTGCATAAGAATTAGTGTTCCTTCGAATAGTCTCTCACATTTCATTCGAAAATATGAGTTTGAAAAAATCAATAACTCTGGTTCCACATTGCAAATCATGTTGTGGGCCTGGGCTTCTCATATTCTTTCACCTTGATCGCCTCATACGATACTGCATGACCAAGTAGTAGTAGTAGCTACGTTCTGTAGTTGATTTATCATCGTGATCAACTCTTGAAACGTTCAAAATGAAGGAATCATCATTGCGATGGTCAGATATGGCTGACAACTCCAATTTTGAGTTTTCGGAGCTGTCATCTTCGAAAAGAATTCGTCTGATGCCCTCGACTAGGTCTCGGCATTTTGGAACAGAAACCGAAATAAAATTATCAATCGAAAATATTTTACGACCTATTCGTGTTTTGAAACAAACAGAATGTGTACCGTATGCTTAGTACAAGACGAGGAAAAAGGAGAGAAAGGTAAAGCTTAAAAATATACACTGCTGGCCACCGTAAATGCAACACCCTGAAGGAAGCATGCAAATAATATGAAATTTACAACATGGATTAGCGGAGGTGAGATATGCAAATGATTAGAATTTCAGCGCAGACGCACATCATGCGCGCCTGTGGCGCCACTTCAAAGCGCTATTTAAGGCTTGGAGATTTCGACGATTTGAAGTACGGCAATTGTGTTTTTCTTGTGGTTTCTTCAAAAAAACGATCAATTATGCCTCGTAGAAAACAGCCATCATCTTTTGATCAAGTATCCGAGTTCGACAGAGGAAGGATAGTGGCCTACCGAGATTGTGGATTATCTTTCAGGGAAATCGGTAGTCGTATTGGACGAAACCAAACAACTGTAATGCGGATATGTGATCGTTGGATGCAGGAGGGTACGACGGACCGACGTGTTCGATCGCATCCACCTCAGTGCACCACTTCACGTGATGACAGGCGTATTGTGCGTATGGCAGTGACGAACCACAGCACATTCAGTCTGTACCGTATCATCCAGTGTCTGCGCGTACCATTCGACGCCGTTTACAGCAGAGTGGTCTGTCCGCAAGACGTCCATTGCTTCGTCTACCCTTGACGCAGAACCACAGATGTCTCCGCCGCCAATGGTGCGATGAAAGAAGGATGTGGACGGCACAATGGAATGAAATTGTCTTTACTGACGAGTCACGCTTCTGTCTGTAACACCACGATGGTCGGATTCGAGTCTGGAGACATCGTGGAGAGAGGATGCTGGACAGCTGCGTTATGCACCGGGTATTATGGTATGGGGCGGTATTGGATATCACTCTCGCACTCCTCTAGTACACGAGCCGTTAAAACCCAAAACGGCTCAGTGATATGATTGGCTGATGAGGGAGTGACGTCAGTATAAACGTACTAACGTGGTTTCATTAGTTTATCATATTTGGCAAGAAATTATACTTTTCCATCTTAGAAACAAGTCGCCAAGATGACCTTATGTTGCTATCTTTCAAAACAGAACTGTATCTGGAAATCGTATGACCGTGTAATCTGTATTTTACGGGACAAAATTACGTAGAACTGAGAAAATTGCAAAATTTCCCCCGTTATCACGTCATTTCTAGTAAAAATACTCATTTTGTGGATTTTCGTCTTCGAGAGAAATTTTTTTTTTTCAAACCGTGAATTTTTAATTCTTATTGAAAATTTCCCATTTTGAGATATTGGTTGCATTCAATACTACTGTGCTGTTGTTTCATACATGCTCGAACCATGGCCAACTGTGGTCCTCGGACTTATCTGATGTGGCCTGCGACCTCAAACTTAATTTTGTAAAAATTTTTAGATCACTTCAGTGACCGCCGCACAGTTCCACAGCACACTTAAACGGTCCGTGGCACATTTACAGAGAACTTGAATGGCTCTTGGAGCAGTTTAACATCAATCACTCAAGTGACCCTCGACATATACGCAGGTCACTTACCTGCGGCATGGTCTAGAACACTTGAGCGAACCCGACACATTTCCAGATCATTTTAGTGATCCGCGGCACATTTTAGATCACTTAAGGGGCCTTTGGAACAGTTCACATCGCTCAAGTGGCCCGCGACACATTTACAAATCAGTCAAGTGACCCACGACATATTTACAGATCACTTAAGTGATGTGCGGCACAGTTCCAGAGCACGTAAGCGGCCTGCGGTGCAGTTCCACATATTACTCGTTACCCGTGGCTCAGCTCCAGAACACTCAAGTGGCCCACGGTATATCTCCACATGAACTAAGTGGACCGTGACGCATTTTCAAATCAACGAGGAAGTGGCCCGCGCTCTCCTAAAGATTGAGTATCCTTGCATTACAGTAATGTTGAAGCGAAGGGTCAATGGCAAGATTCCAGTTGGTCCGTGTAATCACACGGACTAAACTTTTTTCACTTCCAAGCTTATAAGCGAAAAAAGTTTCGTCATGATTCTTATCAGTATAGTGTTTTAACAATAAGAGAGCCACTACATCAAATGGACCCCAGGACCAGGGCAGCAAACAGATTTGGTGCCCCGGACCAGAGGGGGCGCAAATATAATCTATTAACCCCACCTTCAATATTAGAAGGACGAGGCACCAAAATGCGTGCTTGCATCGGCTAACTAAGCATCTGTAGTTGCGGCCCTGTCCAGAAATTTATTTTTGAGGGGAGGGGACAGAATAATAGAGAGCAAACGAATGTGCCATGTTATAACATATATTTCTGTCATTTTCTTAAGTTTTGAGGGGATGGACCACCCCCCCCCCCTCCCGGCACTGATGGACAATTGAAAGCTTTTACCGATTCTCAAAATTTCTTTCAAAAATACAATTTTATAATTACTTGTCATAAATTTTCAACAATGGGGTTATAATTAACTCTCACATTAGATTTTAATAATGTATCTCTTACAATTCTAAATTTCCATAATTTTTTATTTATATGTTCATATTTTTAGTTTTCATCATTATATATATACTGAGTATGCTGTATTAATGTGCAACATACTGAAAAAAAAAGCGCAGAACCGCTGACGTACGCAAGATGGGGTTCAAAACCCCCAAACAGAAGGCTACGCAGGGGGGGGGGGTGCTCAGGGAACCTATATGCCCTCCCCAAGCTATCAGTGTTTTTTTTTTTTGCAGTGAAAAAAAATGAGCCTCTACTTAAGAAAATCCTGCGTACGCTACTGAGCAGAAACCAACGGGGAGATCAGTAATTTGGCAGATTTTTTTAATTGCTGGAAAAAGAGACGTTGACACAAAATGAAATGTTGTTCAAACAACAAACTATCAAATCAAATTCTTCGGTGCCAGTCTTTCTATGCTTTGGTTTTACACTTGAAGTATTGGAAATACTGCACAAATAAATTGAGCTATTCAAAATTTCGTTTGTTTGTATGAGCTCGCGTTATCAGGTTTCACCCAAGTTTTGTGCTTTAATCACTAGAGGAATGATGGCTTGGATGGGAAAACAAGCAACCTATTGTTTTTACATTGCTTTGCACTAAATATTATGGGAAAAGAGTTAGTGGCCCCCTGCTGTAAAGACAGTGCAAGAAATATTGTGTCACTGGCGTTTTTCCTCGAGCTAATTGACTCGGATCCCAGAAAGCACAAATGTGGTAAACTTTTTCTCGCTGTAGATTTTTTTCTTTTAACTTTGTGAGTTCAGCCCTGACTTCAAGGATTGTAGGTGTGTTATCATTGAATTCAAGGTCTGAAAGGGTAATAACATTTTTTTTGTATAGGCTACCATTATTGCCAAAAAAGCAATACCCAAATACCTTTTATATTTTCAAAATTCAATGTTATTCAAAATATCTTTCCACTTCTCGAATATCAAAATTCATAAGCTGGTGAATATAAATTAATGCAGTAACAAAGGATAGGAATCAGACTTGTTTAGAAAAAGTTCAAAAGCACCTCTGCTCCAAATCCTAGCAAGTCTTGAGAGTTCAATGAAAATTTCACATCATTTTTGTAAATAAATCACAAAATAAATTGAAATTGAAGTATTTATTGATGAAAAAATATCAACTAATGTTCATTTGCAATACGTATGATTGCAGCCACTATGCACATGCAAAGGACTTTCTAAACTTTCGATCATTTCTAATAAGATACTCGCCTAAAGTACCAAAGGATGTTTAGAGGTGTCGCGAGTTCGATACCCGGTTCGTCCTTGTCAGAAAACTTTCCTGGCACAGGGGTACAACAAAAACGGCGACTTGACCGCAGCAAAAACATTGCTACCGCAGGGGGCCCCCATCGAGGAGTTAGCGTACCAACCTCTCGATGAGTATAAGAAACAAGCCTGCCGTTCGGAATCGGCAATAAATTGTAGGTCCCGGTCTAATTAGCCCTCGTGTGCAGAAAATGACCGCGGTGCGACAAAAATGATCAAAATGATCAAATGATCATTTCTACTTTCTTACCATAAAAGTGTCAAACTCCTTTTGAATGTTGTCTTTTTGGTGATTAAATGTTTCCTTTCCAGAACTGAAACTAATGAATCTCTGATATCATCTAGTGTTTTGTGGAGAAAGACCCCAGCTTTCATTTTATCTGAAAAGAGAATGAAAACAATTGTAAAATACTAGACAAGCAGTTATGATGAAAAAACATTCATTTAATAATACAAATACAAACTGAAAGGCCACAACAGGGAAATTTCCCAAGCGAGGACTGATGCTGGGAATAGGTTTTTAACTCAAGCAAGGACGGTGAGCAAACAGATGGTGTTCCAAAAGAGATGGGATAGTTTTAAAAAGATGGCAGAACAGGTGAAACCCCATTTTCACCTTAGCATCATGCATGGAACAAAAAACGTGCTACAATACACTTGAGCAGAATTGACTTCTGAGAGGGGGGGACGGACAAGGAATTTTCTACAGAAAAACTTTAAAAGTTACCAACCTTTAAAAAATGATTTAAATTAATTGAAAATGATTACAATAGCACGTAAAAGGTGTTTTCTTTTGTAATATTTTTTCTGAAAATATTTGAAATTATTATTATAATATATTTAAAATTTTGCTGACAAGGGAGGTGGAGGGTATCGGAGGAGGCCAAAATTCTTTTTACACAATACAGTAGACGCGGTTTATTGAAATCATGCATAATGCTATCATTTGGATATTGCTATCAATCGCTAATATAAAATATAGAATGGACCAATATTGTAACATAGGCAAAAGTTCATTGACAGTTATCAGGACTTATGGCTTTTTATTTTTTTTTTTTTTGCATTTAGAAGCGGAGATTTAACCATACCTTTGTAGATTAAAAAATGTAACACCCCCCCCCCCCCCATTGACAAACATTTCTGTATTCTGGATGATGATTTTTGCTTGCACATGACATCATTGATAGGCTATCTGAATATTATTAGCTGCTATAATCCATGGACGTGTGAAGCTGCTTTTGTAATGAGCTTCCGGCAATGCAGGCACACAAAAGGTAAGATCCAAAAAAGAAACTTCAAATTCTCAGTCAATTATCCAAATCCAGTTTTTGCTTGAAAGACTGTCTCGAGGGATCTATGGAACACATACAGTACATAAATTAAACACACGACTGAATTTAAAAAAAAAGATTTTAGCTTAAAGGGAAAAAAAACCCAGCATGATTTTTCCTCAAAACAGTCCTAAATAATGTTTTTCGACTTTTCAGAGACTTAATGACTCCTCCTGATGTTGAAAGGCACACTGCAATAAAATCAGAAAATTTTGTGCCACCCTTAGACTCCATTTTAATAATCACATGAATTTCAAGCGACCATTTACCCATTTTATAATCACCACGTCGACTGAGATTTGTCAAGCCCTGAGCTATATGTAAAATGGAGTTGCCCTGTTTTCATGTAACCTGTTTGACCAAGTAGGACTCAAGATCATCATTTGGCTTCTGGGTTTCTTTCGGCTATAGTTATCAATTGGTTATTGTTATCAGAAACTATACGAGTCCTCATTTTGGAAGAAAAAATATTGGTTTTTTTTTTTCTTCTTTTTTTATGAAAGCCCTATTTTTTGTGATTCCAAACCAGGCCTTTGACGCTTAGAACCGAAGCTATGCCCACTTTAGAGTTGCATTTTTTACCAGGATTGGCAAGTTTTTGACGGTTTAAACATTCACAACAAAAACCTCAAATATTGCTTTTCAATATAAAAATTCTCATTGGAAATGCACATGTTAATTACATGTAATGTTCAAAGTGACTGTTATACAAAGAATAAATACTTAATATAATTGTAAAATAACTTTCTACTCTAAAGAATTATTTTGGACAATAGATGTTTTCTTTCTTACAAATACACTTTTAATAAATATACACTTTTTAATAAAGCATAGTATAAATGCTGAAACGAAAAACTATGGAATGATTTAATATTCTTCAATCCAAGATGATTCTTGATCCTCCATTTCTTTAACTGCTTATATATGTGCATTGATATAAATCATCTGCTGTACTCATTTCATAACAGAGAGGTATTTAAAAAAGTTCTTTTACATCTTATATGTAATGTTGTTTTCTGTTATTATTAAATTATCTAAATAATCACTGATATTCAAAGCGATACCCTTATCGTGCATAACATTAGAATATATCTAGGAATCAAAATAATAAATTGTAAGACTAAAATTTTCTCTAATTTGGCAGTGCTGGCTTGCATATGATGCTTAAGAAACTCTTGTAACTTAGTGCATGAGTAAGGATAAGTTTTTTTACTATGATATGGTATATTTACTAGCATTTATAATGCAATGGTTTTTTTGACTGAAGCTGTATCTAAATATGCAATGGGCATCATGTCCTACCAGTTCTTTGATTAAAAATACTTGTTAAAACTCTGGATTTATATGACCTAAGATATAAAATTTTTAGGTGAGAATAAATAAGCACAATTAGTATATTAACAGATGCTACACGAGAAATTTTATATGGAATAAAATTTTGTGGTTAGATCAGAAAATTTAAAATATTAAAATAGATATTTTGTGCTCAGTAATTATAATTCAAAATATAAAAACATGTTAATCTACATAAAAGTGTTTTGTTATTCAACCTATCTATCACGTTAACAAAAACTATTTGACATCATAAGTTTTTGACTGTTTTAATACTGAGCTAATTTCTGAGGTAAGAAACCTATCCCTGATCTCTTATCACACATATTTTGAATAAACAGCTCCACTTTGCTAAGTAAATTGAACACAGGTAATCAGTAGTGTAGATAAAATGAAACATATGAAAGTGTTTTTCATAATGTTATACTGTATACTTATTGTGTTCAAAACATTATCCAAAAGCATTCATTTAAGATTTTGATGGTTCAAACCAGTTTTTGACACTTATGTCAAAAACCCAACCCTGGTTTTTACATCAAGTAATCTGTGAATGAAAATTTTAATGGCGTTTTATGAAGAATGTTATTTCTGACATTTTACTTGGGTTTAAAACACAATTTCTAAAAATCTATTGACTGTATTATTGCAAAATTTTATTATATTTTGCCATTTATTGTTAAGTGTCATAAACCAAAACCTAAGGTGTATAAAAATCTAAGTGTTTGTCTAATTGCAGTGTTTTACATACACGATATGTTAAGTGAGATTTCAAAAAATTCCCATGTACATCAATTGAGTGAAATGATATTTTTGCCAAAATTTGGGATTCAAATCGGAGTGAAAACGTAGTGTAGTTGAAGTTATATGATGCATAAATGAAATATAACTTTTTTTTAAAAAAGTATAGAGAATAATTGAGGCTAAACCTAATCGTAATATAAATGAGAAAATATTATAAATTAGTTTTATTTACAGTGTAACTCTGTTTATATGTGATTTCCCAAATTGTCTGGAAATACAATATCCTGTTCCCGGAGGCTCAAAAATGTCAGGAATTTAGAAACCCTAATGTCAGCCTCTCTCGCAAAAGTTTTCTTTAGGGGCAGCACACAAGGCTTTGTGCCCAGGCCGCAGTTAAGCTCGAGCTGCCCCTGGTGGAGGGGGCCCATGGTACTATTTCTAATATAACATTGATTTTTAAATTGTTTCTGTGGTTTTCATGGCTATAACATTTTTGAAAAAAAAAGAAGGCACAATTGAATATAGAAAAATGTATGTTAGCGTGCTAATGACTTCATTGCTACCAACATGTCATTAAATATAGAGGTATAAGCTCAATAACTAGAAAAGATGCATTAAGGAAGGGGGAAGAATCACAATTTCTTACCTCTCTGCTTTGGTAAGAGCTAAAGGTTTGCCCAAAGTGACTTTGCCAGTGATGTACTTTGATTCCTGAACTTTCAAATAATATTATTTCAGCAGGACACTAGACATTCATCTTTCCGCTACCCTGACTTTTGCAACCTCAAAGATCAAGATCTACAAAAAAAAGGAAATCACGTATTTCAAAAACACAACTCGGGCCAGAACTGGGGGGGGGGGGGCAACAAAATTCACAAGGGCTGCTAATTTTACATGGGGAAAAAACACAGTTGCAAAATCATTAATCAAATTCTAGTGGTGGGAGCAGCAAAATCACACTTGGCCCCACAAAAATCACAGTAAACCCTTACAGCGGCAATCTTGAGATATCTTGTTAAACTTGATCTACTTTATTTTGGTCACCCCGAAATATCTCTGGTTCTTTTAGCACACTTTTATAAACATAAGTGGCAATTGCGATGCACATCAGGAAAACTTTAAAAACTGCTTAAAGGGTTAAGGTTCTGGCGTAATTTCCATTTTCAGTCATTTTAAAGTTGTTGCCACTGGCGTTACTGTGTTGGCACTGTTTTAGCTTTGTGTTTGCTTTCCACGCAACAAACATATAATTTAAGAAATGTGTCAGATACTAAAGATATTTGTTTACGTAGATTAAATAAATTAATGGAAATACAGTGAACAAACGTTATAACGACCACGTTCTTATCACTACCCAATTCTTCAACGTTACCCCCCCCCGGCACTGCGTACGCCTCTGGGCCCCTTAATGCTCTTAGAACGCCCCTGCCCAGCAATTTTAATGATGGTCGTAACACGATTTCCTTGATTTAAGGAATTTTAGGAAGTTTCTGTGCATATATCTGCATTTCTGCATTAATGTCGCCCCCTCCCCTCCCGATAAAACAATTTTCTCAATTTAAGGTATGGAAATGCCGGTTTTACACAATTCGTTAAATCGAAGTTCGACACTTTATTACGAATAATTTTAACAAACTAATCAACTCACCCAGGATCGATGAGAATACATGCCAATAGCTTTCAATCAGATGATTGCGAAGAATGTTGAGCCGAGTGCTTTCACGTTCTGAACGCATCAACAGTAGTCGAAAGAGAATGTATTGTTTGTTGGCCGTTTATTTTCGTCATGGAATGACAATTACGAATTAAAAACCCGAGAAAAAACAAGCGCAAAACGTGAGGGAAAAATGGCGTTACGATCAGGGAAGAAGGAAAGCATAAACAAAATGAAATTTCGACGCCAACCATGTACTGCCACTTTCTTCAAATCCCTCGCAGCCGGTAACCCATTCATTTTTGTTACATCATTGGCAGCCAATCATATCACGGAGCCGTTTTGGGTTTTAACGGCTCATCTCTAGTACGCATTGCCGGTACTTTAAAAAGCCAGCGCTACATCTCCGAGGTGTTGGAGCCAGTTGTCCTTCCTTACCTTCAGGGCTTGCCCACAGCCATATTTGAACAGGATAATGCGCGACCACACGTGGCACGCATTGTCCAAAGGTTCTTCGTCAATCGCCAGATTGAATTGCTTTCCTGGCCAGCTCGCTCTCCGGATCTTTCGCCGATAGAAAACATGTGGTCCATGGTTGCTCAACGATTGACCCAGATTACATCCCCAGCTGCCACACCAGATCAACTTTGGCAACGCGTGGAAGCTGCTTGGTCTGCTGTACCCCAAGAACACATCCAAAGTCTCTTTGAATCAACGCCGAGGCGTGTGGCAGCGGTGATCTCCAACAATGGCGGCTACTCTGGCTACTGATTTTGGCAGGAACCACACTTCACAGAAGTCTATAAATTTAATCATTTGATGCTTGGTTAACATGTTATCTACAAAATAAATATTGTTGCGATATCTCTTGTCTTTCTTGGTGTTGCAATTTGGGTGGCCAGCAGTGTAAACCCTCTCTATATAAAAAACCAATCACACAATGTGTCTCAATACCAGACACGTTGGCAGTCAGAAAAGGTGTCTGGAGAAATGCACGAGAATATAAAGAGATTTTCTATTCAACACCTTTACATTCCCTAACAGAGTACTGTACTTATAAAGATCTGAAGATTATCCAGAAAAACCTAGCCTTCACAACTTCTTAGAACTTATTCGACAGAGAGTCACAAGATGTTTTTCTCGCAAGTAAAATACACTGCTGGCCACCGTAAATGCAACACCCTGAAGGAAGCATGCAAATAATATGAAATTTACAACATGCATTAGCGGAGGTGAGATATGCAAATGATTAGAATTTCAGCGCAGACGCACATCACACGCGCCTGTGGCGCCACTTCAAAGCGCTATTTAAGGCTTGGAGATTTCGACGATTTGAAGTACGGCAATTGTGTTTTTCTTGTGGTTTTTTCAAAAAAACGATCAATTATGCCTCGTAGAAAACAGCGATCATCTTTTGATCGAGTATCCGAGTTCGACAGAGGAAGGATAGTGGCCTACCGAGATTGTGGATTATCTTTCAGGGAAATCGGTAGTCGTGTTGGACGAAACCAAACAACTGTAATGCGGATATGCGATCGTTGGATGCAGGAGGGTACGACGGACCGACGTGTTCGATCGCATTCACCTCAGTGCACCACTTCACGTGATGACAGGCGTATTGTGCGTATGGCAGTGACGGATCGCTCAGCCACATCACGAACCATAGCACAGCACATTCAGTCTGTACCGCATCATCCAGTGTCTGCGCGTACCATTCGACGCCGTTTACAGCAGAGTGGTCTGTCCGCAAGACGTCCATTGCTTCGTCTACCCTTGACGCAGAACCACAGACGTCTCCGCCGCCAATGGTGCGATGAAAGAAGGATGTGGACGGCACAATGGAATGAAATTGTCTTTACTGACGAGTCACGCTTCTGTCTGCAACACAACGATGGTCGGATTCGAGTCTGGAGACACCGTGGAGAGAGGATGCTGAACAGCTGCGTTATGCACCGCCACACTGGTCCTGCACCGGGTATTATGGTAAGGGGCGGTATTGGATATCACTCTCGCACTCCTCTAGTACGCATTGCCGGTACTTTAAAAAGCCAGCGCTACATCTCCGAGGTGTTGGAGCCAGTTGTCCTTCCTTACCTTCAGGGCTTGCCCACAGCCATATTTCAACAGGATAATGCACGACCACACGTGTCACGCATTGTCCAAAGGTTCTTCGTCAATCGCCAGATTGAATTGCTTCCCTGGCCAGCTTGCTCTCCGGATCTTTCGCCGATAGAAAACATGTGGTCCACGGTTGCTGAACGATTGACCCAGATTACATCCCCAGCTGCCACACCAGATCAACTTTGGCTACGCGTGGAAGCTGCTTGGTCTGCTGTACCCCAAGAACACATCCAAAGTCTCTTTGAATCAATGCCGAGGCGTGTGGCAGCGGTGATCTCCAACAATGGCGGCTACTCTGGCTACTGATTTTGGCAGGAACCACACTTCACAGAATTCTATAAATTTAATCATTTGATGCTTGGTCAACATGTTATCTACAAAATAAATATTGTTGCGATATCTCTTGTCTTTCTTGGTGTTGCAATTTGGGTGGCCAGCAGTGTATATTATGTATTATGTTTATCCCCTAGTTGGACTAAAGAGCCACGTGTACGTACCCAAAGAGCAGTGTTTCTGCCCCCATCTAAGAATCAATTTAAAAAAAATCCTCACTTTGAAAGGATTTGTAATAATTGTGTTTTCAGAAAACACCTCCCTAATCGCTGTAGAAAATCGTTCAAATCATGTTGAAGCCTATTAGTTGACCTTATCTGAAGTCTTTCTTCTTTCAAAATAACCATGGCTCTTCACAAGTGTGGGGTTGGCAGGGCTACAGTCCGGGACAATTCTTAAGTTTTTTTTTTTTTTCATACATTTTTTCATGGGCCCGGGCCCACAAAAGATCCCATCCTAGGGGCCTTGCTGCAGTTGGGGGGGGGCATGAATATAACTTTGTGAACAAATCATCGATTCTACCCTGGGTTCGTGTTTTTTGCAGTCGAAAATTTGTCTTCCGGGCAGCTGCCATTTGCCCTCCCCCCTCCAGTTCCAGCTAGTGCCGCTGATATACCTAGATGTTTGCAATGAATGATCTTGCTAGCCTCGTTGCTACAAACGTCTCATTTTTGCTGGTTCACATCATTTGCCACCGAAACTCGGTATTGATATCACTTGTGATTACTACAACTGTCTCATCATCGACCGATATGCCGCACAATGGCATACCATTTAGGGTGACCACATTGCAATTTATTTTCAATTGATTCTTCGATTTATGTAATACTTGACGTTTGAATAAATTTTGGTTTTGCATGAGATGCCCGGGTGCCGAGGTGCTTATGTTGCTTCTTACGACAGAGTCTGGGTGTTTCGCGGTTCATCCAGTTTCTTCAGCCTGGTCCACCGCTGATTTTGTCTGTATGTCATTCAGTGTCGTTCCCAGTAGCGTCACAGAGGGAGCCATCGCTTCCCTATCAAAAATTTGCCTACAATGGTGACCCTTTGTCCAATTGATTTTTGAACTGCTAAGAAAACAAAATTAGAAAAATACTAAATGCGAATTTTAACGGCGCGCGCGCCCGGGACCCCGACTTCTAAAGGGCCTCGAAAAACACAAACTTCACACTTTCTAATTAAAGGGTCCAATATTTTCTTTTGCGCAAGGGGGCCTCGACCGACTTTGATTCGGCACTGCGTATACTTTATTTAAATTTTTTTTTCAAATCAATTGAAAAAAAATCAAAAATTTTTTAATCAAATCTTCAACTAAAAGAGAAGGGAGGGGAGTAAATAAAAACTCGCTTTATATATATTCCCCTTGGAATTTCAATATGTTTGGGTTAATGAAGAAAAGAAAGCGGAAGGATATTTGCAAGCAACTTTTTGCTTTCGAGCTCTTCATCTGAGATTACGTGCTATCTAATAGGCACATTGGCTAGTAAGCCCAAAGTCAGGCCCGTGATTTCAACTTTTTTCGGGGGGCAAAGAATATGTACTCAATATATATTACTTTATTTGTTCATGTCCATTGTATTTTTCAAAGCCCCCGACCCCTAAAGCTCCTTTTTATTTCTAACACATCAAATGGAGAGGTTTTCATCCCACAAGAACTTTTTTTCGGTCCACTAGTGAAGAGAAAAAAAATTCCCATTGTTTTTCTATCAACGGTTATGACTCCCTCCAAGCTGAGAGTTGGGTCCTCTTTCTTCAAAGTGACCCACCAGTTTAAATTTCTTATAAAATGGCCTGCAATGCAGCCTAGATTCCAGACTGTGAAGCTGAGCCGGAAGAGATCTCGGCATCGGGATAAAATCGGCGGCAGAGCTCTGTCGTTCATTTATTCATTCAGCTAGATGCATGGCCGTTAAAAAAGCAACATGAGCCCGAGCGAAGTAATATTCGGGAGAGGGGGGGGGCCCCACCTAGCTGAACTAGAAGTATCTATGTGTACGAATTTCATTCTCGCTCATCAAAATCAATAGTATAACACGTAGCCGTAAAGTTTATTGGAAATTTTGGGAAAGCTCAAACCTGATATTTCCATAGGTTACTATGGAAGTGGTGGCAAATGTAGGGGTGGCTCGGGGGCCAAATGAAAGTTTACGCCTATGGTGGCACATCACGCTACCATGAGAACACCTTCCTCTATACACTAGAACTTTTTGTGAGGGAGGAAACTTGATTTTGCCACCCATCGCCATTTCACCAGTTTCACAAAAACAGTATTTTTTGCATTATAAATTAGAAATCTGTGCTCGCCCCTTCCCTCAGCAACTGCTCTTTGCCCCTCCGTAATTCATGTCTTGTTCATGTTGAAACAAGTGCCTCGATTTTTAGCATTCACTTTCAAAAAAGCATTAGCTGGACTGATCCGTATCTGTTATGTTAGCCCAAAAATCATGAAAAAAATCTTTTTTTTTTGCCAAAAAATTCATTCATCGAGTTCCGCGTTAGACAGCTAAGATATAGGCCGTTGCCAGAAATTTCGTTCGGAAGGGGACCACTTGCATTTCGGGGAGGGGGACCAAAGTGGTCGAACAGTAGATTTGACCATTTTTCCCTTTTTTTTAGTCATTTTCTCACATTTCGGGAAGGGGGCAGAAGCTCAAGTCCCCCCCTCTCGGTACGGCCTTGCTAAGATACCAATGTGTTTATAAGGCCTGTACGTTTTAAGACCTTTATATTACCTTACTTATCAATACTCGCAGAATTAAATGAAAGGAGATCAGGTGATTTTTTTGCTGCCACCAAGTCGGGTAATTGGATTTTTGTCGTCTATGAATTAACCAAGTCCAGCCTTCGCACAACAAACTCAGTGACAACGAAGTATTCGTTTTACGAATATTTGAAGTCCTCATAATAACAAAAAAATTTCGCTCTAGGAAGAGAACTTTTTTGCTGTCGGAGAGAGAGGGTGAATATTTTCTAAATCACGCCTTGCTTTTGATGCAAATGGAATGAGAGCCACAAAAACCGAAAAAGATGTCCAAACACATGGCCACAAAATAAGGGGGTAAACCGATATAAGAGAGAGAGAGAGTCACTACCAAAACATAATTATTGTTGTAAGCGTCAATGTATTGAACTAGTACGTGGCAAGCCAATTTTTCTTGGAAACTTGCCTTTACAAAAGCTCTTATTAATGTTCCCTTGCGCCTATATATATTGTTCCTTTTTTTAAAAAGTGAATTCTTCAAACCTGCCTGTGTGTGTCAAGCGGATCTGAGGCTGAAAATGTGGGAAAAAGACAAGGAGTGGTGTTTATCATATCTCTCTCTCTCTATTCCCGTGGCCTTACCGCCGATTCTAAGCTCAGCTGGTTGTTGAAGCCAGCGTTTTGCGCTAAATCTGTAAAAATAACGTTTTTTTTCTTCCACATTTTACTTTTTTGGGAGAACGTATTTTATTGGTGTGCGTATGTTTTCTAAAAAAAAACACAAACAGCGAGAAAAAGGTTACAGAGAACTCTTACTGCAGTAGTTATAGAAATTATTTAAAACCAATAACAACAGTTATGCGCAAGTTCAATAATATTTTTGTTCTCTTTCTTCGGCATTCATTCCTTCAGAATCTAACGGGATCTATAAACAGTGTAACCTTGATATAACGATATTCTGCGGACAAAAAAAATATCATTGTAGAGGGATTATCGTTATATCGAAAGGCAACGATTTAACATTAGAGTATAGACATTTCCAAACAAGACATGAAAAAAAAAAAATCGTTGTAGAGGCATTTATCGTTACCGAGTGTCGTTGTGGCGATGTTTCACTATAGTACATCTAAATATAGGCATATATCGAGTGTTTCATAAAACAAATTTCCGATAAGAATAAAATTCTACTGTCCATTCTAGGGCAATAGTAACTAAGATATGAAACATAATCACAAGACGGTAATATTAAAAAAAAGTTTTGATGCCTTGTGAAATTATAACATCTACAGCTAGACTATGTGACGCGATGAAACAAAAACTCAAATTATCATTTTTAATGACCCCGCAACAATTTCAGTAAATAAAATTTTATTTTATACCAAAAGAAATGCGTTATATTTGTGTTAATTCACATCAAGATATTAGACCCAATGATTAGATGCAGATTTCTCATAATATAAGGTCGTGTTCAGTTTTCAAGTTATTGGAGTGCAAAGGGCCGAAGGGAGCTTCGATTGAGATAGATTTTCTTTCAACTCTTTCTTCTCTTGTTCTTTTTCGCATCACACGATAATGGCTAATAATTACAAAAAAAAAATTAAGATTTTTTTGACGTATCAAAATTAATTTGTTTTCTATTGTACTATGAAAGAAATTCTTCGATTATTAATCAAACGTATAGCTAGCTGACAGATCTTTTAGTAGTTTTAATGAAAATCTAAATCTTCTGTTGGCGAAATTTCAAAGAAATGGTAAAAACACGTCTTTCTCAAAGCTCATCTGAGGTAAGACGCCTTCATATAAGGAGTGTATTAAGGAGTTCTAATCTGAGGTATTGTCACTGCCAAGTCATTCTTTCATAAGTAAGTGTAGTTGTAAAATAATTCTCTTTCTCCGACAAGCACCCCGCGCAGCAGCCGTCAACATTCTGTCACTGTGTCCCGCCCACGGAATAAAAGCGCGTAAAATGCTTATTCCCCCCCCCCACCCCACTTGGGCCGGATCTGGTAGTCTGCATGACGGGCCGGATATAGTAGGGAAAGAGTTTCTTGAATACCCAGCCCCCCAGGTCGGGTTTGCGATTTTATCAATTCTGTAAAAATACGCATGGAAACTCTCATATGTAAATTATACTTGTATATATTTGATGATTCTCTTCTCACCAATGTCCTTAACGTGCGTATATCTCAACTCACCCCCCACCCCACCCCCCACTTTTCAGCCGTTTAATGTAATTTTTGAGTTTGTTCATGTACTAAAACCGGAACAAAAAATATTTTTATTATTATTTCGCCAACAATAAAAATATGCTTAGCCAGTAACGTTTCGTTGTTGGGAAACTGAAAATGCTTTTTCCTCTAACATGTGTCATCAATATAATTCTATCTTCCGATTTCTTAAAAATATATGAATTCAAATAACATTTCGAAATTATTTAAAATTTTCCGCGTATTTAATGACATTGTTTGAACTTCATTAGGATTCTCGTTTTCGACATTTTTAAGTATGATGGAATTGGTTTTTTTTTCTGAAAATACTCATGTAATTTTACCAAAATCTTGCCGACCATTCTGTATAATTTGATCTCAACTTGTTTTATTGGTAATAGATTAATTTCGGCATTCATTCATTTCAGGCGTTGGTTTTTCGGGTAATGAAGACTTAATGCTGACACAGAGGGTCCTGCAATCACTAAACATCGAAGATCACATTTGGGAAGGTGATGGAATCACAAATTGTCTACCAAGAAGCACTGTCCATTTAAGAGAAATTCTACTTAAGAGAGACAGCCCGGGTAAAACTTATATAGACAAAGTATATTGGTGGACATTGGACAAATTGTCGACTATGAGGAATGTTTTGAGGTAAAGTAAATTATTGTGTATATTTTTCGTGTTCTCTAATTTTCTTCAAAAAACCACACGCGAGCATCACTTTTTCTAAAAAATAGCTCAAAAGTAATCGTCAGACGTGTTTTTCATAAAGACTTCTAATTAATCGCTATAATGATATAAATAGAAATTTACAAAATTTATTTTGAGGTTTCTCTCCTCTAAATAATTTAGACACATACAGATGTTCACGTGAATGTCGTATCCAATGTTTTGCTAAATCAGTTTGAGGAATATACAGTTGGACATGTTGGACCGTATCAACATTCAGGAAAACATATTTGCTGGTTTTTATGCCGAGGTGAACTCGGAAAGAAAATTCACCTGGTCTCCACCGGGACTCGAACAAACGCCTTCTTGCATTCCGAGCAAGCATGCTGAGTTGCAAGAGGGCCTGGGTTTGAGTCCTTTCAAATACAAATACAACGCCACAACAGACGAAATGCCCAACGAGGTGTCTGATAAAGACTTTTTTTGTTCTCAAGTTCAACCCATATGGTTTCAATATCACTTCTCTGCACGTTACTCTCTCTAGCCTTCAAACAAGATTTCACGTATATCAACACTACACCCCCTTTCCTCAGATTCCTTAAATCCTCAGATTCCTCTTTCCTTAAATCAGATCTATTTCTCAAAAAAGTATCGTATCCTGAGATGTGTAAGAAAGATTCATCCCCATCGTTTGCCCAAGATTCTGTAATGGCTATAAGATCCAAGCCCTCGACAACTGTCATAGTTTCTAAAAAATCTTTATTACCCAAGCTCCTGGCATTTATTAACACACATTTTAATTTGCCCGGTGATTTAGTGTCAATCGAGAAGCCATCCAAGTCAGAGGTGGGTAATTCCCCGTCAGTACTGTTGTGATTATCATTAACTAACCCGCATTCCCGACTACGTGGTCTGGGAGTAAAAAACCTGACCTAAGACTATCGTAAATCTCCCAGACCCCCCTCTTATTTAGATGGGTCCCATCCGAACGAAGCCACCTATCGGTAAATGCGGGAAGCTCCAAAACGTGACCCCAAGTGAGGAGACCAGGTGACTTTTCTTTCCGAGTTTACAACGACATAACATCCAAATAAAGTCTGTTTTCCTGATAGACGGTTTTTTCTCAGCCCAATATATATCTATTCATTGATGCGGTTCAATTGTGGTTTGAGCGCTCAGACTTATGAAGTGAGTACCGGATTCAGAGCCTTGATGAAAGTAGGTGAATTTACAAAAATTCAGATAGTCTAATAATATTTATTTAACGGTACGAACATAGTGCACGCTAGTTTCTCGATTCTGCGAGTCAGTGCCGTTACGGATTGGTTAAAAAACCTGAATTTCAGATTTTTTTAACCAATTCGTAACGGTGCCTACTCCTAGAATTGGAAACCAGCGTGTACTATGTTTGTACCCTAAAACAAAATAGTATTTTCAGCATGATTTGTCGGAAACGACTTTAAACCGTAAGTTTAACGGTCTGCCACGGTCTGCCAGTCACTGGGAGTTGAAAAAATTGGAAGTCACATATCCCGTGTGTGTGTATTAGTAACGATTGACTATATGAAAAGGAAGTAGAAAATGACTTTTCAGTTTCATCTTTTTTGGTAAGTATCTCGGAACAATTTTTACGATGAACGTGTTGATGTAAAATGGTAATAATCAATCCTTGGTTTTATGTTTGAAGAGAAAGAAAGTAAAACTGACATTTTTTTAAATTTTTTTAGACATTTTCGAAAATTTTGTCGAAATTTTACAATGACGTGAACGTACGAGAGGGATCTCAGGCAGTGCCAATTTTCAACGTGCAATTTGAAAATCTCGTTTCTTCGCGTTTTCCATCAATTTCCGTTGTATCGAGGTCAGACTCTTGAGATATTAAACTTTGTCTTGGCTCGTAATCAGGGCCGTAGCTAGCCATTCCTGTGCAAGAATTTGAATTTAGGCCCATTCTCAGCTCCCCTTCCAAGTGGGCCCTGTGCGGGTGTACCTGTTACGGCCCTACTTGTAATGTCTAGAAAATTCCTTGATTGAAAATCTGGTCTGACCTATTTTCGTCAGAACACTTTCCAAACTGACATCCCAATTTATGAAACGCGTGTATTCACGTCACAAATTCGAGGTAAGTCACAATTGGGTCTCCCAAAAAAACACGCTCATAGACAGAATGGTGAATGGACAAAAATCTACACGATGGTTATAGCTGCCATAACAATTGGAGTGATCGATAATGACTCATATAGACAGCATGCCAAGGTGACTGGTTGAGTCCTGCGTGCGTTTGTTCACATTTTGCAAAATAGTCTATTTTAATGAGACGTAGTTCAGTGAAAAAAAAGAACATCGGCTATATTTTGTTTCGGGGTGAAACTACACTGCTCAAAACAATTAGGGGAGCACATGGTTTTAACAAAATTACGCAAAGATGTATGACGATAAGTAACATAAAATGAATCATCCATAATTTAAAGCCTAGCAGGAAACGGAAGAAAACTCCATATGCAAATCAAAGTTCATGACGTCAAAAACCAGAAAAAGGAGATATGGGCAGAAATCGGGATGTTGCAGAAACGTCTGTTTTACTGCCGTAACTGTGAAATTCGATTGCGCAGTATTTTCTTTTGAGACAAGGTGACTTGAGGATGTCTCAACAACGTGATTTACCGGAATCCATGGCATGGCGTGTTATAGGCAGACTGGAATCCGGGCAAACACAACGTAGTGTCGCGGACGCTGTTGGAGTCGCCAGAAGTGTTGTTGCAAGGCTGTGGAATCGATTCCAAGAAACAGGAAATGTTAGACGTCGACCAGGGCAAGGTCGGCCACGCGCCACTACAGCAACTGATGACCGGTATATACGGTTAACAGCCCGTCGAAACAGAACAGAGAATGCTAAGCAGCTGCAAAGACGGTTGCTCTTGGCAACAGGACGAAGGGTGTCCAGCCAAACAGTACGTAATCGGCTTCATGAGGGAGGGCTCTATGCACGTAGGCCAATGGTCTGCATTCCGTTGACCCCACGCCACCGTGCGGCCCGAAGAAGATGGGCTGCTGAACATCGAGATTGGAGCCAAGTGATGTTTACAGACGAGTCCCGATTCAGTCTGGCGTGTGACACCCGACGTGTTCTGGTATGGAGGGACAGGGGCACTCGAAATAACCCCGCATTCGTTCGTGAAAGGTCACAATACAGACGAGCTGGTTGGATGGTATGGGGTGGAATCAGCATAGGCGGACGTACGGACCTGCATATCATTCGGAATGGCACTTTGACGGCCCGAAGGTATGCAGACGAGATACTGCGACCTCATGTCATCCCTTACGCTGGAGCCATTGGAGATTCCTTTGTTTTCCAGGATGATAATGCCCGACCGCATAGAGCTCGTCTAGTGGAGAACATGCTTGAAGCTGAAACAATACAGCGTATGGAATGGCCAGCGTGCTCTCCTGACCTGAATCCAATCGAGCATGTTTGGGACATGCTCGGACGATGCATTGCTGCGCGACCAAGGCCGCCTGTTACTGTCCGAGACTTGCAGATTGGGGAATACTGTTCCACTCCTGAAGAAGTGCAAAGTCTGATCGATAACCTCATCGCATCCATGGCAAACAGGTGTGCAGCAGTCTTAGCTGTTCGAGGAGACCACACGCCCTATTAAAACTCATGCATCATGTCTAAACAGTACTTTTTTTTATCGTTTACATGTAACCAAATTGTTGCCCTAAATCATCTTTTCGTGTTTTTTCCATATTTTCAAAGAATTAAAGCTTAATTCCAAATTTTTTGGCGTCTTTTTTCTGTATTGCGCATTGATACGCGTGTACTATCCATTGTATGCCAATACGTGGCTGTCTCGCACGGTTTACTTCACTTTTTTGCTTGCTCCCCTATTTGTTTTTAGCAGTGTACCTATTCCTCCAAGGTGTGGTTTTTGGGAGATAGTGCTCCTCAAATTACCGAGCAGTTCACTTCAAGGTCAGTATTTTTTTTCCCTAAAACATGCTACGTCTGCGAGACTTAGAAACATTTACGTTAAATGGTATTAATACGTTTGCCAGACGTGTTGGTACCATTGATGAGTTAGTGTTTTTACGTCCCTCACGTCCTTATTCACTGACAGAGTTTAACTGCAATCGCAGGCATCCTGAATTAGAGATCGAAACGGATAGGTTAAATTTGGGATTTTAACCAATCCGTACTAATCCTTTAACATGCGATTGCAGTTAAACTCTGTCGGTGAATACGGCCATTATACATATACGTACAACTAACAAGTTGTTCAATTCGAATGGTAGTGAGTGCTTACTCCAAGGTTGGGAGAAAAAAAATTACTTGCTTTAATTACCTAAACATTACACAGACCTTATAATTCCAGATGCCCCACATAAACAAAATTTTGACTACCGAAGAGCAGATTTTACAAGAACTGCAACTTCAGATGGATGAATACGATTACAGGAGGTTGAATATGAATATTGAAGTGGATCAAGATGCTTTTCCTGACGATTTAGACTATGAAGCTTCCTCAGAAAAAGAAGATATTGAAGTAGTCACCAAATTCAATCATCTCAACCTTCAGTTGTCTCTAAACTAAATTTGTCAAGAAAAAATTTGGCCCTGCAAAACAACATTCAAAGTCGGGAAAAAAGAGGAGGAGGTCTCGCCCCCCGCCCCCAAGATGTCGATATGTTTGAGAGTAACGCGTTTGCTTAGAAAAGTGTCTCCATTTCTAGCACATCTGGAAAAGCCGCACCGGAAAACATTATACAGTTACATCCGACATCAACCCAGGCCTGTCAAAGGATGACTTACTGCCTACTACCCCCGAGGGGTGGGTTGAAGCGTAAAAAGGCTTCCATCACACTCCGGAGCCTCAGACACCTGCATGGGCAACGCCCCTCCAAGCATCTGATTCCCCAGACCATTCCATCAGGGTAACCCAGTGGGTCTCTGCTCACCTCTCGGCTGGACCACGGTCTCCCAGGACTGTTTAGTGAATTCAAAATCGGTACATACAATAATGGGCATCAGCTGCGGGAGCTGTGGAAACAGCATATCACAAAGAAAACACAATCACAAAAGATTAATAAACAAGTTACAACATTTAACCCGAAGCCTCGGTTCCACCTGCATGTCATAACCGCGTTGCTCAGCGATCTCTGTAGATAATATACGAACGCGTTGTGTCTACTAATACGGCTCGAGTGGCTGCGAAGACAGATTTGCAGAACATGATTCAGTGTTTGCCCTGTTCTACAACCCGCTCTGCACCCTGTCTTTTTTGGTTCGGGTCTACCTCTTGCCATCCTCGCTCTAGTGGGCTCCGAACTGAATTGACAATCTTTTCCCGATAGAAAACTGGATCCATCGGTTTTCCAACCATGGGCTTGCGGCACTTTCTGAGCCTCCCTGAGGCCGTAGCCGTCGAACTTCGAATACACAGTTCTTTTCGCCATAGTTTTCTCTCCTATGCATTCTTTGGCAGTGAATTCTTACTCCTACTTAACAGTCCTTGGATTTTCGTCCTTGAAAGACATCTTGAATGCTTCAATCTCAAGATTGGAACTCGTGTTACAAATGATAGAATGGCGAGTCCACCATCTTCTGCCCCTGCATGGGTAAATCCATTTGCATAGCCTTACCTTGCTTCTAACAGCCCTATCAAGATTTACCAAGGCTGTGTAATTGATGTTGTCCAACACCAAGGTGTGGTATAAAGCCGGTATCGCATTTACTGAGGTTTAAGCAGGTCTAGTTTCTTGATTAATTCTCGTTTTTGATACCCTTGGCACTGAACCTGGTCCCGAGATGCCGGAACTCAGGACATCAAACGAGGGGAGCTCCAAGCTATCCACTCTGAATCTGCCTAATGCACACCAGAACTTACTGCTTTTTCCTCATATTATGTATAGATATTGTAAAGCATTTCGCCGGATTAACTACCAGTCCGATTGATCTCAGACTTGATGCAGCCAGTTCCAGGTTGGTCTCAGAACTCGGAGCTGCGTCCAAGTTGGCTAAAACGAGGACCTCTAACTCCTACCTGTCGTTCAAATATTGAGAATTCTCATTGACCCGTTCCTGGCTACTTCTCCAGACGCTTTACCACGACTCACCTCATAATCCTTCGACTTACCCCGATTAAGTGGGATTGGAATGGCGAACCACTCCGCACCCTCAGGCCGCCAAATGAACAACCGGACAGTGGTATATGGCCGACCGCAGATTACGTACGTTCTGTATATATTTCCAGTACACGAGTATCCTCAGTCCTGAATGACAAAGTCGACGATCCAATGCAAGGCGCTTTGTTTAAGGGAACTATTGATCTTCGTCTATTGTAAGGCAGGCTTCCGCCTGAGCCATTAGGTTAACCTCTTCGTCAGTCCAACGCCGCTTGGACGGGACTGCTAATTCGGCTTCTGCATACTCAACAGCGTGAGGTCTAATGTGTTGTTTGAGCCCTCTCATGGTACGAAATAATCTACTTCAGTGCTGACACATATTATTGGTGCCGACAGTTACCCCTATCCTGTTCGATATTCATTCTCAAACAAATATACTTTATTTAATTGTCGCCACTCGATGAGGTTTAGCTCTAACCAACGGTGGAGCAAATTGGACGTTGCCTTGGTTGAAATGCAGAGACAGGACCCCTCCATTTATCGCCAAATGCAGCGTATTGATGTCATTAGACACAACCACAGTCCATTAACCGACCGATGGATCTGCACGTAGAAATACGTGTAAAAATGTCTGCGTCAAAAAGGTTCTGGACGTGAAAACACGATTCAGAAAATCCGTTTTTAAAAAGTTCTGAACGTAAAAAACCGATTTTCCTTCCCCCCCCCCCCTCAACGTCTTTGTTGAAACATGACAATGATGGTTCAGCACACGCCTCTCTCATTTCTTCGCACAAACACTCCTAAAGCCATTGGGCTCCCCACGGTACTGAGCGAGAATCGCTGTCGCCACGTGTGTGGTCAACTCGGAAAGTCAATTATCCTTTGCGGCTTATAGCATTGTATGTATATAATTCACATTTATGTGTAAATCCAGGGGATGTACCACCTTCTGATTCTTAATAAGAATCCGCTTCTTAACTATGGATTTGATCTTTAGTTAAGAATCGAGAGAGAACTTTGCTACCACATTCTTAACTAAGAATCGTTTTTGTTCCATAGTTAAGAATCGAGTTAAGAACCAAGGCTACCCACTTCTTAGCTTGATTCTTAGTAAACATTTTTTTTTCTTCTATGCGAGATAACTTAAATTCTTTTTTTAATAGAAGTTTTCTATGATTCATATTATAAAAAATGGGAAAAAAAATTAACAATGCATTTTTATTTCAAAATAAGGAATTCGTCAGACTTTTTAAGTTATCGAAAAGTTGTGTGGGAGAGTTGAAAACAGTGTTAGAGTCTATATACAGCACATATATGTTGATAATAGTGATAAAATATCGGATTATATCAATAAAGTTTGATAAATTTTGCTACATTTACCAGTGATTATGCATAATTCTCAAATTTTCAATCCATAAATATCATGAGCGATGAGTCGTAAATACAATTTTTTTCATATTATGGGAACTTGTAGATTTGAAATTTTTCATTAGTTTAAAACTTGAGAGAAAATTGAATTTCGTCCACAAAATATGTGAGATAAAGCTTTAATCGGCCGAAATATAATTGTACATAAATTAAAAATCATTATTAACCTGCTGCTGCGTTTGTTTTTTTCACATGCTTCGGTGTACGTGAAAAAGCCAACATTACTGAAGCGATGACCATTTTTAATATTGATGTATTATCTGATCACTATATATTATTGTTATTTGACCACGAAGCAGCTATGCAATACATGTACATCACCACGTTCAATTCACCATGACAATTTAAAGAAACATGCAGCATATTATAAAAATTGTTAGTCTTGTAATTGTAATGTTAGCTTCACTTACATACATAATGTAAACACAACGATGATTCATTTATCGCATTAACCATGGTTTGACAATTATGCATAATGACCTACAAACGTGATAGATTCACGGTATATGAGCAAAATTTATCAAACTTACCGAAATGGCCGGTGATTATTTATATAATAACAGCTCTTTATCACTTTCACCATATATAGCATAGCCCCTCTTCATGGAGGGTGGCAGGGATCCATCCCAGTGAACGTGGGATGAATCTTTGATTCGAATCATATCGGATGATTAAGTATGGATATGTTTGTTTTTTACTGCAACATGTTAAAAAAATATTATGTATTTAACATTTCTTCAAAACCGTATTCACATTTGCTGAAATAATCTCTGCCATTTTTTCAGGCTAGCGTCGCTCTAAAATTTCTTTTCCTCTCCATCTTGTCAACAACAAACTGTTATTAATTTTTAGCTGGACGCTGATTGGCCAATGGCGAAATTCCCCAAAACGGAAATTTATCGGCCTGTCCATCGTCACGTGACCTTAAGAATAACTTTTAACAATCACACCGTGGTTGCATTCGGAGCTCGATTCTTAACGTGATTCTTACGAACCGATTCTTACGTATGGATGATTGGTTATTAAGAATCAGAAGGTGGTACACCCCCAGGTTATTTAGAAGAAGAGAAGAGATGCTCTAGTTTCTTTTTTCCTTCACAAATATTTTACCTAGATTTCAAAACAGACTCGTTCTGAGCTCTTATTTTGACTTTAATTCTATTGTATATATATTTGAACGTGTATATAAGAGAAAAATTCTTTTTTAGAAGCGAAATCTCATGCTGTACGTTATCAACCGCAGTACAAATGAATGAAGAATACTGCATTTGTGATATAGTATCCCACCCATCAGAACACAAATTAATTCTCGGAATTTCTAGCACGAACTAGTTTCAGTTTTTCATTTTTTTCCCACTTTATTCTGTTCACTGACTGTATACATTTCCTTCTCAGTGTTGTCGAGTGCAGAAATATATTTTCGTGCTCTGTATATTATTTGTACTTTAAGATTTAATTTCGATTTATTCGTAGCGTGCGTTAGAAAAATGGCTTCAGATTCTGAGCAGGAAAGTCTATCTTCAGATGAAGAGTACATGTCATCAGAATCTGAGTCTGATGAATCTGATTGCGGATTAGATGCGGCCAGAAATTGGTGCTTGGTAGGAATGGATACAAAAACGCCAGCACCACCGAAATTTCCATTCTCCGGAAAACCGGGGATTCGTGTCACGGTTGAAAATTCTAATGATCCTTATGAATATTTTCGTTTTCTGTTCGATAATGAACTTTTAGACTGTATTGTGCAAGAAACAAATCGTTATGCAGAACAGTTCTTCGAAACTGCTAAAGTGACTCCATCCTCCCGTGCACGTAAATGGCATGACACTAACAGGAATCAAATGAATCGATTCATTTCTTTATTGTTATTGCAAGGGATGGTTCAAAAGCCCGTCGAGAGATGGTTTTGGTCAAAACGACCAAGCTTTCAACCCCTTTCTTTGGCCAGGTCATGAGTGGTGAACGATATTCGCTGCTTATGAAATTTCTTCACTTTGAGAACAACGAAGCATTTGATGCAAAAATGCACCCTCAGCCTAAATTGAGAAAAATCGTGAAGAATTTCCAAGCCGCTTACACCCCCTTGTGAGCTATTTCAGTGGATGAGACTTTGTTAGGTTATCAAGGCTTACTAGGATGGAAGCAGTATATACCAACTAAATGTTCCAGATTTGGAATAAAAATGTTTCAACTTTGTGAATCGGTCGCCGCTGGCAGGATCATTGGAACAATCAGATAAATAATAAACTTCATGCCATCAAGCCCACACTTGGCCATTGGCGTTCGAGCTGCAGAACTAACCGAAAGGAGGAAGTTCTGCTTGCCCGGTTGCGCATAGGACACAGTCGCCTCACACAATCATATTTGTTATTACGAGAGAGTCAACCAGAGTGCCCTCATTGTCAAAGTCCATTGACCATTGCTCATGCTTTTATTTGTTCGCATCACCGTCATTATTTTACGACCGCTTTTGGTCAGAATCATCTTTCACTTCATGACATTTTATCTGACAATAGCGATGCATCTCGCATTTTTAAATTCATCAAAGCCATTGGTTTATATGACAAATTATAGTTTTTACAATTTATGTCATTGTTTTACGTTTCATGTTCCTTTTTATATGTTTTATTTTTTTGACACGACAAAAGGACATTTTTCTTATTTGTATGTCATGTTTTGGCGCAGTTTGGCCAAATTGGTCCTTGCGCCAAAAAAATTCAAAATCCAATCCAATCCAATCCTTTGTGAATCGGAAAGCGGATACATATGGAATTCTCTGATGTACACAGGGAAGGATACTCTTTTTCGTGATGAATACCGTCACTATGGCTCAGCAACGAAAGTTGTTTTGACACTAAGCCATGACTTGTCAGGAAAAGGCCATGTAATCGTGACATAACTTTTATACGTCCCCTGAATTGGCCGAGATACTAATAAAACAAAGGACTGACACCTATGGAACTATGAGAATCAATAGGAAAGGACATAATCCTGCCCTGAAGACCAAAAAACTGCAAAAAGGAAAGATGCTAGCCATGAAGTGGCAAGATAAAAAACCCCTATGCATGCTGAGCACGGTCCACAGCACGAGTGGAAAGGTTTACAAGAAACTCGTGCTGGTAGTGGACTACAATTCTACTGTGGGAGGTGTAGACCTTGCAGACCAGTGTGTGTCATACTATAATATTGCAAGAAATCAACAACGAAAGTATTACAAAAAAATATTTCGTTATCTACTAAATCAAATAGTATGGAATTCTTTTGTTCTACTATTTAAAAAGAATGGTGGAACATCGAAACAGGTAGATTTCAGGATGCGTTTGGTTGAAAGACTGGTAATAAGATGAAACCAATATCTAACGGAGGTGTAGGTTTGGATCCACTGGAAAATGTAATGAGATTGGCGGCAAGACATTTTCCTTCTTATGTGGAATGTACCACATCTCGCAAAAATTACCCTGTACGAAAATGTGTAGTGTGTGCCAACAAAACCGATGAGAAAGGAAAACGTGTTCGGAGAGAAACTAGGTTTCAATGCAGTGACTGCAACGTTGGGTTATGCGCTGTAGACTGTTTCAAAACGTATCACACAGTTAAGTTTTATTGATTATGAAGTATTAATTAAGTTATAAATAAGTAAGATGTAATGAGTCATGTAAGAACCGATTAATCCAACCTCTCTCGGTAATTTAAAACTTCATTAATCGATGTCGGGTTTTTAATGTGCTCTAGATATTATGTCAAGATAACGTTTCGGCGGGAAAAGTGAGCTGGCCTCCACCGGGAATCGAACCCCGGTTCTCTCTCGATTCTGTCAAGTGCACTAGTTAATGCGCTGCGGTGCACAGGCTTTTCCCTCTATCTTCATGTATTGGCGTGTATGCGCTGAGTAGAAACATTGTACACTGGTGAAATAAATTAAGAGAATTTGCATATTTTACCGAATTTCATGAAAACAACTGCTTCTTGACAAAAATGCAAATCTTGTACGTCAAATACGTAGGCGGAGCCAGTAGAGAAACAGACTTTATAAGCGCGCGTAAGTTAGGACGCATTTCGTTCGCTAGCACACCTCGGCGAATTTCTTGGTGTTATTTTGCAGCAATCGGTTAATTTCAAAATGTAACAGTAAAAATGAGTAACCACCGACGTTTAGATGATGGAATGAGGTGGCGAATTGTGGGGAGGCTAGAAGCAGGCCAATCTCAAGTCCAGATTTGTAGAGAGTTCAATTTAACGCCCAGCGTCGTGTGTAACTTATTATGGAAACAGTTCCAGGATCCATCGAGAGAAAGCCTGGGCAAGGTCGTCCAATAGCAACGACGGCCAGAGAAGATCGCCATTTGTCGATTATAGCAAGGCGTAACAAGAGTGCTACAGCTTCTCAGCTCTCTCGTGACTTGTATGCAGCCACAGGAACCCGTGTATCAAGGGTGACTCTTTCCAAAAGACTTCATGAGAGAGGGTTGTTTGCAAGAAGACCTGCTGTTTGCGTCCCGCTCACTTCTACGGACAGGAGAATCCGTTTTTCATGGTGCAGAGAGCATAGAGATTGGAGTATGGATCAATGAGCTTCTCTTCACTGATGAGTCCCGGTTCAGCCTAAGCACCGATTCTCGCCGTACGTTCATATGGAGAGAACCAGGGACCCGCTACCTACCCTCCAATGTCCGCGAAACCGACCATTATGGCGGAGGAGGTTTAATGGTCTGGGCAGGCATCATGTTGGATGGCCGCACACCTCTCCATGTCTTTGAAAGAGGCACTGTGACTGTGTGAGGTCTTGGAGCCCTATGTTCGCCTTTTCAGGGGTGCAGTTGGCTCTGAGTTCATTTTAATGGACGATAACGCGATACCACATAGAGCTCTTCTGCTCGAGGATATTCGCCGGATGCGGATTGGCCAGCCTCCAGACCTTAACCCTATAGAGCATGTCTGGGACGCTCTGGGGAGGGCAACTCGCAACGCCCCTTTGGGAACCATCCAGGGAATGAAAACAGCGTTGCTGAACGAGTGGGACCGATTGCCACAGGAAATGATAAACTGCCTTATTTCAAGTATGAAATCACGCTGCGAGACCTTGTATATCTGTAAGAGGGGACCATACTCCCTATTAACCCATTTTTTTGTTTATTCTGCAACCGCTGTTTCATACCTTCCGACTCCAACGAGTGTTACGCACGATCATGCGTGTGTATATATTACAATTATTGAATGGTTATTTGTTTTGTATTGTATCAATGTATGTACATATCAAATTTCATAAAAATCGGTACAGTACTTCTAGATATAATCGACCAAGTCTGTAAATTCTCTTAATTTCTTACACCAGTGTACCCGAAAATATAGAAAAATACGTGAAGAAAGGAGTAAAAAAAGAAAATAGGACTGGCAAAACACCTAATACAATGAGGGTATTTATTAACGAAAATTGTAGACATCTCTGTAACGATCGGGGCAGTATAAAGAGTCCTCGCTGTCCTGCTGTGCGTACGGGGGGGGGGGGGGGAAATAGCCAGAAAGTTTTCAAAGCTATTTTAATCCTGGAGACCAAGCTTCTCTGAAGTGGTTTAGTGCCAACACCTCGAACCGCGTCGGTTAATAAACAGGCTGACCATATTTTCTCGATAGAAACGCGGGACAACAAAAAATTTAACTTTTTAAGTAATTTACAAAATTTTAATTTGATCTGAAACCGTAATCATTTATTTCGGTAAGGGGCCGTTCAAGTATTACGTCAGCAAAACTTTGACCCCCCCTCCCCTTGTCAGCAGAAAAAATTTTTTAATCTAAAAAATACCTTTGTTATTATAATTATGATTATAATATGTTATTATAATCAATGCTATTCCAAGGCTAAGAACATAAAATTTCATTTTAAGAAATTCATTGTGACCCACCCTCTAATCCATATTGTAAATCCTTGGCCCGTGGACCATCTGATGTGGCCTGCCCCTTCATATAAAAATGAACTAAGCGGCATAGGGAGATTGTTAGTTCGAGGCCATTAAGAGCATTTCATATTTTTATAAAGGGTAGTTGATGACGTAAGCATCATCCAAACCCCCCTTGTCATTAAAAGTCAATTTTTCTTATCTCCAATTCCAAATTCATTTTTTAAAAATTGCTGGTATTGTTTAGTTTAGAACCGAGCACGCTTTTGCGATATAAGCTCATTGATCGTGCCGGAGAAAACTCAAGCCGGCCGGGAAAGCACACCCGGTTCGGACCAACATCCCGCCAGGACAGCACCGCGGGCGCAACCCCCCCCCCCTCCCGTATTGTTCACCCGGAGTCTGGAAGTGAAAAATCCTTGTGTGTTCACAGGATGTGGCGTAGTGCCACTTAGAGCCCGTCGACCCACAACTGCACTTGTCATTCGGGATCAGTTTGAACCTTCGAAAATGGCCCGTGTCCTGTGATAAACATTGTCACTTCCCTCCTCCAATTGCTACTTTTCAGACCCACAGTTTTCAGCACCTCGTGGGTGGAGCGACCGTTGGCCTCCGGGTTATCCCATCTAGATTGCCACTTCCTGAGGAGGTCCGCCCTTAGCATCGCTTTGGCCGCTGAGTGTGGTAGCTTGACAGCAATCAGAGATCAAAGATGGTGTAAAACAAATGGGGTTGTCCCAGCTGACGCCAACGGGGAAAAAACTCCGAAATAAAATGAAAATAATAACAAATACATAGAAATAACTACTGCAAAAATTCTATTGCCACTTTAGAATGAGAAATAAAAATGAACGAAAAAAACGAAGAATGAGAAATATATCAATGAAAAACAATTTAATACGAAAATGCAAGATATGGGGCAAGATATGCAATGGGAGAAAAATGAGTAATATGCGGTATACGAAAAATATGAAAAAATGAATTATAATATCTGGAGAAATTATCATAATGCAGCGGGGAAAAAATGAGTATATGTAAAAAACCATTAGGCATGTAGCGATGTCGGAGGGTAAACCCTGACGTCGTCTTCGAGAAACGCGGAAAACAAATCCTTGTAAATCCCCATTGCGGTCACCAGCTTCCTCCAAATATATTCCCCCCATGTAGCTGCGAAACTCCACTTTGTGGCAGTTCAAACCTCACTCCACGTGCCCTCTAGGCTGTTGGTGTGGGCACCAGTCACCGGGTCCTTGAAGTTCATGCTGTGATTTACAGTCGGATGCCTGTAGAGGCTTCACTCCCCGAGTACGGAGTAGCCGGCCCAAATGCCCGAGATGATTGTTGTGCCTGGGAGAATGTTTTCTTGTATTATTCGCAGTAACGTGGCACTGCTGTGATCAGCGACCACCTGCAGAAAACACTTTCCGGTCGCTCTATCGATGCCGACGAAACCCCATTTTCCTTCAACGCGTCTGCCACGCGGTGGTATTTTCTTTTCTCAAATTTGCTCTCATCTATTTCCACCATGGCCTCGACATCGCCAATCCTCTCATTATTATTCATGAGGACGACCTCGCACCTCTCGGCAAAACATCTTCCAGTCAACGACTGTGTGTGAGATGTCCACCACATTCATAATGAAATCGTTGGATCTCTTGTGCACCCACAAATACGTAAGTTGGAGGATGCTGCTGGCGCTGGACCCCCTTCCTTACCAACCACTTCATGTCGTGGGCATTGCCGGCAACCTTGGATCGGCAACTCCATTCGCACTTGTTGAGCGGCATGATTCGTCCGACAAGTTTCATCCGATTGTTGCATTTCGGACACTCATACGAGTTGGAGAGAATGCCAACCCCCAATCCATATCAGCTCGTTCGCCTTGGCAGTCCAATTTTACCAAAAACGTGAAATCTACTGCACCAGCCATTCCAAAATCGTAGGTGAACAGAATCTAAAATAATTATGAAACACGAGGCAAGCAAAATCACTGTTCAAAGGTTTGGCCGCTGTGGTGGTCGAGTGGTTTAGTGCCGGACTCGTGATGCGAGGATCCGGGTTCGAACTCCACAGTGGTGGTCGGCTGAAGTTGGTTTTCTGTGGTTCCCAACTTCAAGGCGCAAATTCGAGCCGATCTCCCCGTTAAAAAGTCTCGCCACAGAGAGCAACAGTCCTACAACGGTAAATCATTCAACCATAACACTTCACTCATAGTTTGTAAAACTGGGGGCAGATGACAGCACTACACATAACAAGCATTACACAGAAACAAACTTTACGTCGGGTTGCACTACACGTACACGCACATTCCCGCATGTACCGATTCGTTGGGGGGTTCCGCGGGGGGGGGGGGGTGCATGTGTGGTGTAGCAGTAGTAGGTAGGGGCTCGGGGATCCATGATGTTCTTAAGCAGCCACCTCGTTGGGCAATTTGCCTGTTGTGGCGTTGTATTTGTATTAGTTGTATTTGTATTAATCATGCAAGCAAAATCTTGAAGGTGGTGAAGCCCCATCTGGCCGTGACCACAAGTCGTGTGAGAATACACACCTCTCACTTATTTCCGCACACAAGTGTCTTCAATCAGACTCCTTGATAGAACCTTTCACCTACGGTCAGGAGCTGCTTAACGGTTAAAGCATACCGGAGAAGTTTAACGTCATGCCTAGAACGAAACAATGATGGACTTGATCCTGCAAAACACAAATGAGGAAATTGCAAAGAGAGTTTTACAAAAACAAGAATGTTTCTGCGCAACAGCTTTGGTATAAGGGGTCTTTTGGCGACGTTTTTCGGCACCAAACATATCTGACGTCGCCAAGGCCATCGGACACTATGGGTGCCGAAAAAGTCGCACAAAGCATAGAAAACCCATTACTATAATGAAAAACACCACAGTAACAAATAAATAAATAAATAAATGCCCTGATTTCTGGGTAAATATACAGGGTGTTCTTTTAATGGACCGACAAACTCAGAGGGTTGTTAGTAGACATCAAGAGGAACAAAAAGTACAATACATTAACTACAAAAAGATTTATATGATTAATTATTACAAGAGTTGTTGGAAGTAGCGACCGCTGACGTCATTGCACAGTCTTCAACGATGTAAAAACGATTCCCGGTATGTCTTTGATGTCTGCCGCAGCGACGACAATTCGTGCTACGAGATTATCCGGTGTGTCCACAGCCGTCGCATAAACGAGTGATTTAAGGTGACCCCATAGCGAAGAGTCACACGGATTGAGATCCGGAGAACGTGGAGTTCAACTAACGGGTCCCGCGCGTCCAATCCTCTTTGGATATGTTGCGGATATTGATACATCCGCTCGACCGTAAATCAGATGCATATCAGCGTATTCATTGTTCGTGTCGTCAGCCATCACGATACTCGTTGAGACTGACAGTCTCTCTGGGTGGTCAGCGGTTTCAATGAGAGCGCAAACCATCCGAACTAACTGCTACATGTGCTTACTACCGCAATACCGCTAATTCACGTCGTCCGCAGCGCGTGATCTTAGTCCAGCGCATGCGTTTCGCGACGCTGCTCACGTCAAATATGGTGAGCGAATGCATTCAGTGATCAACTGACATTCACCATTCGTCTTCTCTGGACTCAGAGCCAGCATGCGCTTTTCGTGATTTTCACCCTCTTGACAGGGTTTGAGACACCACGTTCCATTGCAATTTTTGTTTCTCTTGATGCCTACTAACAACCCTCTGAATTTGTCGGTCCATTAACAGAACATCGTGTATACTTATTTGCAAACGAGAAGGATCTCCGGAAAGCCTACAATCGTGTAAATGGATATTTTAAATTCTTCCCATTTAACATACCTAACAATCTCCAAAAAGGCGTAACAATACATCAATTTTTTCAGTTACGCATGCCAGCCGGAACACAAACTGGGCCAAATAAAATTTAAAATCTGCCTGCCTATTGTATTCTAGCAGTGCGCTCTTGACGTGCCGTGCTCGCAATTGTATTTGTATGACATCAACACTATGGTTGACTTAAATGGTTATATCCTCTCTCCCCAGACGATTATAAGCCTTACAGCAATCCGAACGGATCGTTGTCCCCCTTCTCTATCCACGTCTCGATTACCCCAAGGAGCTTTTCTTCGGACCTGTCATGAACGGCTAACAAAAAACATTTTCCCGATTCCCTTTCTACCCCCCCCCCCCCGAAAACCCAGTGACCCTGCGAGAATAATCGCATTTCAACCTACTACACCCGAACCATGCCTAATCGATCTCTTGGCTCTGCACTTCCTATCCATGCAGACCCAAATGAAACCATTGGAAAGATTTTTTTTTTTTGGGGTCACCCTCATCACAGTTCCACATTTTGGGGAACGCATTAGTGATTTAATAAGCCCTTGTGTTCCGTAAAAACTCTAACAGGGACTTATCTGAGTAAAGGAAGGTTGGTAGAAAATGATGCTATCCACACCCAACATCGGCCTGTCATTTGAAAATTTTAGAGAGGTCCTTACTGGAAAATAATATCCTGATATTTTTTACGACGCTGGGAACGGAAGGCATAAAAAATAAATTAGAACGTTACAACTTTACCCGCCGACAACAAAATATTCCAAGTCGCGCTGAAAACTGAAACGGCTCTAAATGACTGTTCTGAAGTTTGAAAAGACGCGCTCAAAAAAACTAGCGCCACCTGGCATAGAACAATGGATAAGAACTTTCTAGAACAACAACAACCCTACAGTGCAACTATGTCAGCGTTGGCGACTTATCTTCGAAGAAAAGTCGCCAATTTGGCTGGCCCCTTATACCAAAGCTGTTCTATTGTTGAACTGAGAGCACTCATTGGAATGTGACAATTCTAACAAGGATTAAAGGCGGATACACACTACTATGACGTGACGTGAAACCACGTGATGTCAGATGGCGCGGGATCATATCAGACATTATACGGTGTGATGCATTAAGACCGAAACACGCTACGATGTTGAATTTGTGAAATCTTATCCGTGGAAATTATGTGACGTGGAATTCCCACGTCACGGAATTTCCACGAATCAGAATTCACGCAACGTCAGTGTAGTGTGTTTCAGCCTTTACACCATCAGTCGAAGTGTAGCCGTTGTGGGCGTTGGTCGTGATACCTACTATTGTTTTTTTTGAGAACTTCTACTCTATTTTCATTTTTCTCAAAATGAATATTTATTGACAAAGGCCGGGATTATACTTTTGAAAATTTCTTTCAAGTTCTGTAAAGTATTTTTTATCAAACTTTTATAGTGTAATCCTGGCCGTACACTACTCGAACCTGTTCAGGCGGAACTCACGTTAGAAAATTAATTATATGGTACAGTTTTTTCGATGTGAGCTGAACATAAGACGGCCATCTGCTCCTTTTTTACTATATTCTTGTTTATAGTCGAAGGTTTGAGAGAGAACCAAAGTGATAAAAAATACCAAAGTCAAACAACTACAAAAACACTCCCTCCTCCTCTCTCTCAAATATGCGTCTGCTTGTGGCGACTATTGACATGTAACGTCTATTGAAGTGACAGCTGTCGGATTGATAACCAACCCCACTTGGTACCGGAGAGAGTTCGTTTGGTGCTATGCAGTGGACATTTCTTTTTTAGTCATCCTGGCAGAGGCCCTGCTAGCTCTCCATTAACTACCTTTATTTAAATTCATAGGCGAAAGGATCTTTAGAGTTGCCAATATTCCTAGTAGTTTTTAAGATTGGAATAGGAACAGCAATAGCTTTCGAAACAGCTGGATGTAATACATATACCCGAAAAGCAGAGCATCGGAAGTGTTTTAAAAATGTTGGTGTGTGCATGGGCGGAGATAACCCCCCCCCCCCACAGCGTCAAAGTTGGAGTCGACTGATCTAATGTATTTGTGTATATATGAATTGAAAGTCTGGTGGGGGGGGGCGGCACGATTATGTCAAGTCTATATCCGCCTATGGCTGCGTGACTCGAATTTGTCGTAATTCATTTTATTAACTCTGAGGGGTGCTCGTACTCGTGTCATAAAATGGTGGGTGATAGAGTATACATGCACCTCGTTTTTGACGCCCACTGGCTGAAAGGACCGACCACCCTTTGTCAACCAAAGTTCAACAAATGGATATTTTTACCACTTGTAACCATAAACTTTGAAATTACTCCTTTTATATAAGATAAAACATGAAATGAATTATGTCTGAGGAATAAAGTCGTACCCCGATGTAATGATAAATTTTACGATCGTGCCCCGATATAATGATACATGTATGAATTACTATGTATATCATATAGTAGGTTTTATCACGTTTACCAACGACGCGACGCATGGTTATTGTGCATAATCGCCAGTAAAAGCTAAAATTTTGTATTAGTTATTAAATTTACCCTTAAATGATGCTTGGGTGCCATGCATAATCACCGGTAAAAGTGATAAATTTTGGGCAATGTATCAAACTCACCAAGACGATTAGTAAGTACATAATAACCGCATATATGAAATTTACCGTAACATATTTATATCGTATTCAGATACACTTTTACAATTTCAAAGATTAAATAAATAATTTGTTTACTGACCGGAAACTTTGTTTTTCTCCGATCTCGTCCAGCGCCTTCCTCCACGCATTTTGATTTCTGTATTTTCAGTGGGTAGGGTCATAGAGCAAAGAATTTGACCATAACACCAAACATGGCCCCCGCTCTGTCCCTTGCGGGATATAAGCGGATTACCTTGCGGCTGGGCCATGCTGGAAGAACTCTCCTGACATCCGGGCCCGGCGAACATCCCCCGACTCGCAAAGAAATTGACCGAACGTGTTCGATCAGTTGCTCTTCCATCAACGCACGAGCAAAACAAATTACATGAAAACACGAAAACAATTTTAATAAATCCAAACGTGATCAAAACAAGAACGAAGCAAAAAAACGAGAAAAACAAATATGACGTCTTCACATGCCATCACACGACTGACGAAAATATGAAAGGTTTGATTTTTTTGTGGCACGTAATAAGGCGTGTTACGTCGGATTTCATCATCCGACACATTCCCACGTCGCGTCAGCACAGTGTGAACGTACCTACAGAAGACTCATTGGTGGAACTTTATATCATACGCATTAACGTGTGGTAACACGCCTCGTCAGTGTAGTGTGTATCCACCTTTATGGTGTTATTAACTGTGACACTACGATTCACAAATCACTGCAAGCGTGTACACTTTTAGTTGAAGGACATTTTGGGACTTGTCAAAATATACCTGTTATCAGGACTCAAAATCAAGAGCTCAATCAACACCCTCTAAAGAACGGGGTGGGGGGGTTCTTTTTTAGGTGGTGTTGGCTCAGTGCGGATGAAAGGGTTTAAGGGAAAACGCGTGAATAGTAAGGAGTACCTATTCTTGTATAGTTTTGAAGAGAAAAGCGGGAAAGATATTTCTCTCTTCTTACAAGCACCATACATGTTTATTTGTAAGAATATTTTACGTCTCATTTTACTCAATTCGGTTTTTTTTATTGTGTTTGCTGAAATAACAAATGGGTGATATTTATTTTTGGTCGATCCACACGAATTATGGGAAATTATTTGCGCACCGGCGACAAATAATTTGCAGTTTTGCTGACGGTCAAAATAGGAATAAAAACCAATATAGAGACAGTAGAATACTAAGTATTTAAAATTACATTCAAAATTAAGTAGCGGCTATATGAATTGGGCGAAATGTTTCGCCGATCGGCACCGGTCCGCGGACCAACATTTGAATATTATTCAAGAGCAGTTGTGAATATCGATCTCAACAATTTCCTGTTTTATATTCCACAAACGTTGAAATTCATTAAAATAATTTCTTAAAAAAAAAGACATTTTTTCTAAATAATGACAATTTCTCATTAAATTTTGTTTACTTATTTTTATGTATATCTAATTTGTGTGTTTTTCCAGGAAAGTTTGAATGAATGCAAATACTAAGGTGATTAAAAAAATTCGGAATATGATAAATACGGCATAAATTACAAGAAATCAATCAATTGCTTTTCGAGACGCAATCAATAATATTCCTCTAAATGGAATATTTTTATACAAGGGGTTATGCAGTCCTACGTTACCATTGCCTAGAATGTACCTCTCGATGCTCTCTTCTGAACCTCTTTCTATTTTCATTCGTTTTTGTACCGCAAACAACACATCTTCGCATGTTGGATTTCTGGTTTTCATTCTGAGGAATGATCTCGGGAAAATGCCGACCAGTTAGGCGAAAGTGATGTTTGTGCTATCTGTTTTTATCTATTGATTTGTGAAATTATTCTTCATTTTTTTTCACCAAACGCTCAGTCAATTCTAATCGGAATCCCAAATGTTTACCCTCGCCTCCATTTTTCTTGTACAAAACAAATGAATTCCAAACTGCTTGGTTGAGGATGTGACGAAACAATTTTTTATAATATTTTCGCTGCCTGCTTCTGGTCACAGGATAATAAGACAAGCATTGATCTGCCTTATCAACTCCTCCCATTTTGTTGTTGTAATTCATCACTGAGAGTGGTTTGTTGTGAATTTTTCCATTTGATCTGGCGACTCTCATTTCACCGTTATGGAAAGTGCTCAAAAGGCAAACTGTTCTTTTGTCTTGCTACTTCATGGCACACATTTTTCCTTTTTGAAAAGCCACAATCTCACCTTTTTCTCAAATGTTCCGCCCGAAATCCTTTCGGTAAAAATTTTCTTGTTGGGCGTATATCAATAATATCAATTTTCGTGAAATCATAATTTGTCCACGGCTAAACAGTACCCGTTGTCTACGAGATCAACTTGAAAAAATACTTTCAGTAGAGTCCTTTCTCCATTTTTCCGGTATAGATTTTGAAGTTGGAAATGTATCCGCTGCTGGATTCACACAGCTGAAAACTTTTCAGCTCGAATCTCGCTCTTTTTGATGGAATGAATTGCTTCCAAATAAGTTTCCCTTTGTGAGAAATTTAAATTTATTAACATTACATATAGAAGGGGAATTGGAAGTTAAATGCACCAGAAAATAATTACAGGACATATGCAAACATACATGGTTCGCTTATGTTCAGCCTAAAGGATCTGGTACGACCCGTCCAAGGCAAACCAATGAAGGAATTGTACAGGTGGCAATCGCATTATCTTCAGCATTATTTCAAAAATTAAATTACTAGCCAATTTCGAAATTCACCATATTTTCAGAGAGGTAACCAGATATATATATAGTCGATTATAGATTTCTTGAGATTTTAAATTTTTCTCATTCTGTAATCACGGTTCAAGTTGTAGTTTATGGGGGGCAAGACAGATAAACTATTATTGGAAGATGATTCTTTTGGGTTTGTGAATGTCATGGGAAATTCACCGTCTGCTCTCCGGATTTGATCCATCTTAAACGAAGAGGGATTTCTTTGTATAAACATTAATGTCTTTACCATATGTAGTTTTCTCAGATAAAAACGAAAATCATTTCGATAACAGGCTCTATTTGAATGAAACAATGTACGTAAAATTTTGATCGGATTTAAATTTGTTTCATAGTCACCCCCTCCGCATGCAGATTGCGTATTGAATCAACGAAAGAACCCAGGCATAGTAGATGGTTAAAAGTAAATCCATGGATAAAATATTTTTTTAAATGAAAATTCGAAAATTTATGCAATTCAGTCTATTGCAGATCGTCAGGGCATGAGCGTTCCATTCTAAGTTTTTATGCCATGTTATGCCTAGATATTTAATTTCTTCGATTATAGGACCTGAACAGTTTATTCGCAAGCAGTCTGCATTATGAGTGAATTACGAGATTTTCGGTATTGTTTCTATTGGTATAAAGTTCAAATTTTATATATTTTTAAAAGTTTTAGCAAGGTTCAACGATAATTTATTACCCAACTATTTAATGTGGCTAGATCATCTTCGGTATGATTTTTTAATGTCAAAAGAGTGTCATCAGCATAGCTAACGACACTCCCATGTAATTTAAGATTTTTTTATATTATTTATATATAGATGAGAAATAAAACTGGACCCAACACGGATCCTTGTGAGACAACATTTTTTATATGAAAAAACCTTCTCGGAATCAATTTTCACGGCCTGTATCCGGTTTGACAAAAACACCGAATTCCAGCTCAAAACAATTTTTCTAAGGAGAATTTCATGATTTACCGTATCAAACGCTTTCCTTGGGTCTAAGAAGACAACGAAAGAGTGTTTATTGCTATATAAACATGCTCAGTAAGTCTTAATATAGCCATTTCAGTATTTTTGTTCTCCAAGAAACCAAATTGTGTGTTAGTGAAATAGTTCAACTTGAGGAAGTTCATGAGCTTCCTCAAGTTGAACTACATTTTAACTAATCGTTCAATGAACTGAGAAAAAATAGGAAGAACCGAGATTGGCCGATAATTAATTAATTCGATCTACAAATCCTGCAGCATAAGTGGAGTTGCAACACAATATTTTAATTTTTCAATAAATGATCCCCCGAAAATTGAGGTATTTATCAAGTATGGTATTTACAAATGATTTTCGACATTTTAGGGGAAATTCCATCGTAACCTATAGCTTTGTTATTGTCCAATTTTAGAATAGTTTGTTTCACTTCTGCTTCTTCAAATAGTCGGAGCCATAGAATTTTGCTGGTATGGTATTGATAATTTCATATGGCTCGTCAATGTTTAAGTTTACGAAATATTCATTTTTTCGGCCAGAGTTCTACGATCTTGATCAGGGGAAAGTATTTTTGTAGAGGTTTGTTAGGTGTGGTAAAATGCCTCCTTAGTTCGTTTCAGTTTTCACTTCAATAGTTTGTTATAGTTCTCATGACTCTCTAATATTGTCATTACTCGGATTTCGTTTAAACTTCTTATATAATTTTTCCTTAATATCAATCATTCCCTTTAATTCTAGGGTTATCCATTCTGTTTTAAGCCTACTATTTTCCTAAAAATATTTTGGCGAGATACCTCTCCAGAACTGGGAAAATTTGAAAACCAGATTAAGAAATGCCTCATACAGTAGGTGAACATCAGTTTTTGAGTAAATATTCTCAACAAGATAATAGTTTTTGATACATATTTCGAGACAGATCTGAAAAATCCTTACGTTTCAAACTTCTATTCATGTTGGTTAAATTGCATTTCAATATTGCTGGCAAATGATCTGTCAAAGCAACTTTTAAAACAGCTGAGCGATAATGATATTGCAGTTTGGAATTTCTAATAAAACAATGATCTAAACATGAATTTTTTCGAGTTGGTAAGTTCACATGACTCAAAACCGAATTCAGACAATATCACTGGATGTTTGCATTAAATCGATATTAAAGTCACCAAGACAAATAATATTTTTGAATTTTAAAGTTTTCAAGAATGAGTGATATTCATAAATAAATTCTGCTATGTTAAAATCATGAGAACGATAAACTAGAATTATGCTGAGCCCCAATTGTTCACAATATGCACATACCATCTCAGCTGTACTCCTGCCAGATAATTATCTTTAATATAGACAATTATTACCAGGGATATTATAAATATCTACTTCGGACCGTTTTATCCAGATTTCACTTAATAAAATATTATCAAGAACATAGTTCATTTGATCAAGATATATCAATATCGTCAGATTTTACACGTAAAAAATAATTTAACTTAACGAATCCAAATAATCATCAGGTACCATTAGTCTGGATGACGGAGTTTATCCAAGTCATTTGGACATCGAATACGATCGGTTTACGGATTAGAATTTTTCCATCTCTAATCCATGCGAACTTGAATGAGTTCTCGTTTGAATTTTCGCACTTGGTAAAATAAGTTTTCACTAGCGAGTAATGATTTTTTTTCCGATGGCAGACAGCCATCTATCACGCATAGCCGAGTCTTTGAATTTCACAATGCCTTGGCTTGTTTTTATTAGCCGAGAGGGACACGAAGTTTCAGTATATCCTGAGGATTATGTACGTTCAGTTGACTACCGATTTTGGTTACAATTTCCATCACATTTTTACTCATCTGCTTTGGGACCCCATCGATTTCTTTATATTCGATCTTTTCAATCTCAAATTGAATACTTTTAAATTTTTTGTTTTGCCCCTTCCACACCTTGAGGTCATTGTTTACTTCTTAAGTTCAAGTATTTCGACTCTAACAGCTTTGCACTCGTCGGTCATTTTTTAGTTGAAGCATAGTCATCCGACTGTTTTAAAAACAATTCATATATCTTGTGTTCAGTTCCTCCTTCCGAATTGTATTGATCACGTCGCCACGTACATTTTTTCTCTATTTGCCTGAAGCTAGATTCAGGAACGCCAACACATTGTGGATGATAGAGATTTACAGCAGGCGCATTTGAATACCTCCTGTTTATCATAAACTGTTCTCTTGTAAAACGAGCATTTAGACTCCATTTCAATATAAAACTCACTAATGACACTCACAATTTCATAACTTAGACATTCATTCACCTGAGGATGTATTCTTTGGCTCTTCAAGAAAGAGTTCAACTCACATTTCGTTAGTTGATCGTAATAAGTTTTCATTAATCCATTCTGCGGGTAAACATATTATGGCATAGACCTATTTCAGATTGAAAATTTAAAAAAAATTAAGGCTAAAACTAAGTAAACACGAGCTGCCGAAGTAAGAAAATAACAGGAGATTTTCGTTAATACTGATGTCACGTTCGGGTGTATAGATAGGCGTAAATTTTTCTCTTATGATTCAGCAAATTGGTATCTTCAGTCATGATAACTCCTAATAGACTATATCTTCTTTGAGACGTGATGTTGCAAACCAGAGGCGTACTCAATATGGGTCTCTGCGACCACATGTGGGATTACTCTGGTTTTTTTCACTATTCCTTAAAGCATTAATAATGAAAACAACTTTTCCATTTCTTGGTAATTAATGTCGCTCCAGCTGGTAATTCTTGATTTAGGAGTGACGTCGTTTTTCTCAATATATTCTGCAGCAAACTGATAAGTCTATTTTGCAATGTTTCCGACTATCTGCTCGTCAAGAAAAAGATGGAAATATAAAGAGGAACCCGAACACTAGGAGTACTGGTGAAAGGGAATCGAGGAGGTGGACGTGTTGGATTTACATCGCTTAGCCGGCACCAGTTTCTTGCACTGACGATTTCATCCTCTGATTCTGACAGCGATGAAAAAGAGAAATTGCTCTCGGAACTGGACAACAATTCACGATCAATATCGTTCTCACTCACCATCTTTAACCCTGTAAAATACAGACATAACTTATTTAAATCCTTCAAAACGAATAAATGGTATATCGTAGGACAAACAAGAATACTAAAAGGATTATTTCAGTATCATAAGAGAACGCTGTTTGACATCCCTGAAAACGAGTTTCTTTTCCTTCATCCAAAGTATGCTATTGATGGGATTGCATTCAGATGGACATTACTGTTATCAGCCTCGAATGCAGAAGTGGCGGGCGGACCGAAAAACTTTTAAAAATTTGTGGAATTAATAATACGGAAAGAAAACATCTGTGCAGAATTTTCCGGAATTGACTTGTAGCTTTTCTGTTGAAAGACAGTGATCATTTTGCTTTAAAAAGAAACACAAACAGTTATGAGTAAGGTTGAAATTTCTGTAACTTCAAGTACCCTAAACACCCTCATTCTTCATTCGACATAACTACACGGGTCTTGTCTGCGCAGAAATAACTGAGCGTGTGTGAGACATATCAATCGTACCTGCGCAGTTTTTTCCCCCTTTCGTACTGATAATGTCATTCAACGTCATTAACTTTTAGGAAACGGATTGCCTTTGAAGAAATATTTTCTTTTAATGCTGCAGTTTTCACGGTAATTTTCTGCACAATTAAAAAAAAAAAAATCTTACGAATTTGAATAATGGTCGAAATATTTCTAAATTTGGTTTTAAAACATCAGTCTGTTTTCAATATTTTCACCCAAAATTATGCACTGAAATACATTTATATGTATATACCCAAATATAAACATACCCAAAAAAACCTCGTACATTATATGTATATACCCTATTCTAATAATACCCAGTACTATGACAGTTGATTGTTTATTGATTTATAGAAGAGGTCCTTGGGCTCCATGAACTAGGATGAAAAAACAATTTCATCTTTTCTTTCTCTCGCCACATGGAGCTAATCCAATAGATACTTTACTGGGTGTTCTGTTAATGGACCGACAAACTCACAAGGTTGTCAGTAGGCAACAAGAGAAACAAAAACTGCTATTGAACATGGTGGTGAAAATCGCGAAAGGCGGATGTCAGTTTATCGCTGAATGCACATTCGTGGGTTCGCTCACCATATATCTGACGTAAGCAGCGTCGCGAAACTCACGCGCTGCGGTAGTAAGCACATGTAGCAGTTGTCTGTTTCAATGAGTATGGTGATGGTGGAACGCGCTGATATGCATGTGATTTACGGTCGAGCAGATGGCAACGGGCGATTGTACCAACAGCAATATCCTATATGGCGTTGTCCGCACCATGCTACCTTCGCCACGATCGATCGACTACTACGAGAACCTTCCACTCAGCACGGCGTGAGGCAGGGAGACCAATGTACACACACATCTCATAGTACGGATTGTCGTCGCTGCGGCAGACATGAAAGTATATATGGTGTCTTCGAACGCGTTCGGGAATGGTTTTTACGTCGTTGCAATGACGTCAGCAGCACCACTTCCAATAGTATCCTTCCCCCGCCCCCCCCCCCGATACTTTGGGTATCCATCTTCTCCTGTTAGTCTTTTGGAGGAGAGAGAGAGGAAATTTCTTGCGCTGCACTTACCTACTTTCATACAGGGTGATGTGTTATTTAAATCACCGCAAGGCCCGTGGATCATATTGGCTTAGATTGTTTCATTAAGGAGAGGGTCTTTCGCGGGGTCTGGTATCTCCGCACGAATAACACTATCTAGTCTATCTGGAGAAATACGTTGTTGTAGCTACAACAAAATGTGTATATGAGGCAAACACGCTTTTGCCATTCGAAAGAATATATAAAACAACGCACTCCCCCAAGCAAATTCCCCTTTCTTAGCAATGCCAGTAACGTCTTAGCTAGAGTATTTCACTTAAAAGTTGATATTGTGGGGCTTTTGTCGAGATAGTAATGCATTTGCAATTTCTTTGCTATATCGGAGATCTTGTAGATATCATTCCAATGAACACGCTGTGATACTCAACTCAATGTATTTAATAAAACTAAACGAATGACAGATTAAAACATTGAACGAGAACTAAGAAAACATCGTAAGAGCGCATTGCCCTCTTGGCACGTACATAAAAAGCATAACGTCGATTCGCACGATGCACAATCACATTCACACACAACGAAATACATAACACCTCTCTCCTTAATTGAAGATACTAATTGTCACCATGTGCTTTGATATCTATCCGTATCCTGGTTGAATGTTTTAGTTGTGCATTTGGTTCTGAAACAGTTTCGATATCATTAGGCACAGTCACTTCAACTGGAGAAGATTCTTCGAAATTCTCTTCCGTAATTGTTACCGGTTCAGGAAAAACTTCGTTGTCGATGACGCTGGTGGTAGCTGGCTAGCATGGCGAACATGAACAGATCCATTGAACGAACCTTGTATAGGACTCTGCCAAGTCGATGTTCCGCAGTAGCTGATAATCATTTTAGATTCCTGCCATAGATTCGCATCAGGACTGTATCCCCAACTTGGAATTACCTTATTCGATGTTGGTTCTTTAGTATGGAATTCCCTTGTGATCCACCAACACGTTGTCGAACATCAGGAATCATGAGATCCAATCGAGATCTCAAATTTCTACCCATTAAGAGTGTAGCGGAGCATTCTGCCGTAGAAACATTAGCGGATCGCATATAATGAAAAAAAAATTAATCTTTAAATTCAGACTACCAGGTTCAGCCATCACAGACCTCGGGCTCCTTTTTAACGTTCGAACGTATCTCTCAGCTTGGCCATTACTTTGTAAGAAATATGGCGCCGATAGCAAGTGCTTAATTTCATTCCTATGACGTAAAATTTGTTCCACCGTCACTGGCAGACCAAATCTGGAAAAACAGTCTTGCAATTTTTCGATCGTAACAGAAGCTGTGAGAGATTTAGTAGGATATACCTTTAACCCCTTTGACAGACAATAGTAATTAGTGAACGGTCCAGCATAATCAATGTGAAGCCGTTGCCACGGTTTATCAGTATACTCCTCTACAGATTGTTTTAAACATGATTGACAGTCTTTTACCACACCCTCAATGTCCTTATCAATATTTTTCCAGTAAACATAACTGCGGGCTAACGCCTTCATCTTTACGATACCCAAGTGTCCTTTATGAAGTTCCTCCAGAACGTATTTACACAAACCGGGTGGAATCGCTACTCTTATACCTTTCATTATACACCCCCGATGAACGGAATATTCAGAATTGTCAGTAACACTGGTTTCAGTACCGCATAAGTTACGCAGCAGCACCGATAATTCCCGATCTTTTAAAGTCTCACGAGAAATCATTTTACTTGTAACTGGTAAAACACCCAACTTGAAAAACATGTACTTCATCCACAGAATTTTCATTCACTTTCTCAGTTGGGAAACTCGAGTAAAAGTCCGCATTATTATGTCAATCAGCCCTACGGTATTTAATGTCATAATCAAAACCGTGTAAAAATAGTGCGTAATGCAATACCCTCGTAGAACATCCCATCTCTGGAGAAAATATTGTAACCAGCAATTTGTGATCAGTTAGTAGCGTAAAATGCCTACCGTATAGATAATTGAAGAACTTCTTGACTTCCCCCAGAATATTGACAAGGCCTCTGTCGATTTGAGAGTTATTTTTTTTATACTTTTCACAAAGTCCGAGATGGTAAAGAAAAACCCTATAGCTTTTGCATCAGGGAAAATATGCGATATTACCGCACCGATTCCAAGCACTATAGGCGTTAGAACTCATAATCATAATAATTAAAAGTGAGATTAATTATTATTATATTAACTTTTCTGAACGCGAAATCACAATTTTTATCCCACTTGAACACAGTTCCTTTACGAAGCAAATATAGCGGATTCACCAAACTTCCCATATTAGGAATAAACCTGGCATGGTATGATCAGACCTAAAAATGATTTTACTTGAGTTACGTCTTCGGTTTTGTGCATACCGGATGCATCAATTTTGAAACCAAGATAAGCGATTTATTGACATTTTGTTCTATTCAGTTTTATACCAATTTCAGAACACGCCGACAAAAATTTGTCTAAATGTTGTACACGAGTACTCAAATCTCTAGAAGCTATTACGATTCTATAAAATACAGTACTTGCCATACAGTCTCCATGCATTTTTGCCACTTTGCTGCTGCACATTCAATACTGTACATCAATCTAGGCACATTATACAGCCCTTTAGTGGTACTGATAGTTAAGTTTCGAGGATTTTTCAGACACCATGTGCATATATGCATCTTTCACATCAAATTTAGCAAAAATATCTTCTATATTCAAATACAAACCCACAACAGGAGGCTGAGAAAAATATGGATGTCATATTTCAAAAATACAGCAACCCGAATAAAAATTCGGAATAGGATATTCATCAATTTAAAGTTACCTTGAATAGGTATATACATAGTCCCCACAAATTCTAACTTGACCGCTTGGCTGCACAATTGATGTAGCCCACTCAGAGTGGTTTTAGATATTATTCCCAAACTTTCAAGGGGGACCAGACCCCCAAGTCCCCCCCCCCTCGCTACGCCCTTGAAACAAATTATTTATTTATGCTCAAATTGTAAAATTAAACAAGTGTATTTAAATATGAGATTAATAAATATATACGTTACGGTAAATTTGATACATGCGGTTATTATACATAATTGATTATTATGTACTTACTAATCGTCTTGGTTAGTTTGATAAATTGCCCTAAATTTATCACTTTTACCGGTGATTATGCATAGTACCCAAGAATAATTGGTAAATTTAATAACTAATAGAAAATTTTAGCTTTTACTGGCGATTATGCATAATAACCATGCGTCGCGTCGTTGGTAAACATAATATACATAAGTAGAGGGGAATTGAGAGTTCCAGGACAGAGGCCCCCACCCTCTCCTATTCCAGATAGCGGCCACCGAGTCTACCACGAGAGGTGTTACATCCTGATTTTTTCCGTTTGTCACTAAGGTGTTATAAGACAGATGGCGTCTTTCGAACGAGTGTATTTATATAACATATATATGTATACATATTCTATCCATTCCCTTCCCATCATCCCAACTGTATATAAGGTTTGGAATTAGTTCAGACTGAAAGGATGGAGAAAAATTATCTTGACCCCCGCAGTAGTGGGAGCTATGGTGGGGTTGATGTTTTGTTTAAGGCTTTGAAAGGAAAAGTTTCACGGAAAGATATAACGAAAATGTTAGAAAGACAGGATGCGTTCACACTTCACAGAAATAAGAGGAAAATATTCAAGAGGAACCGGACGTTAGTCGGTATGATAGATCAGCACTTTCAAGCCGATTTTAGTGGATATGAGAAACCTCTCTCGCTATAACGATGGCTATCGATACATTCTAACATGCGTAGACGTGTTATCGAAATACGCATGGGCCATCCCACTTAGAAAAAAGACTGGCGGAAACGTGGTCAATGCTTCTGAAATGATATTTGACGTCAGGAAACCACTGGCTTTACAGACGGATAAAGGTACTGAATTTAAAAATAGGGTTTTCCAGAAATTCCTTGAGAAAAGAGGTGTGAATTTTTTTACTACTGAGAACGAGGACATTCAAACGCACTTTGAAATCCAGGTACTGCGAATAAAACTTGAAAATACATCAATGTTCTACCAGATTTAATCCACAGTTATAATAATACCTATCATCAGAGCATTAAAATGACCCCTGCAGAAGTCACTAAAGGGAATGAGAAGCAGGTGTGGTGTAACCTTTATCGTAAAGTACAGAAAAAGATCAAACAGAAATTTAATGTTGGCGACCATGCATTACTCGTTCTAAACATCCCTTTGAGAAAGGATACGAAACAAATTTCTCACATGAGGTGTTTGTGATAGATTCGTGTGTTCCAAGGATTTGATGGGGGAGGATATCGAAAGTACATTCTATTCGGAGGAACTGGTCAAAATTGAATTGGGTGACACTTTCCCCATAGAAAAAGTGTTGAGGAAGAGAAGGAAGAATGGGAAAATTCAATATCTGGTGAAATGGCAACATTATGCAGACAAATTTAATTCATGGGTAGAGCTATAAATAGCGTACCCCCTTACGATACAAAATCTTTCATTAAGATGACATCGTTCTATCTAACTCTCCCGAGCGATGCCTCTAAAGACTTTTTCCCGGAAAATACACTGCTCAAAACAATTAGGGGAGCACATGGTTTTAACAAAATTACGCGAAGATGTATACCGATAAGTAACATAAAATAAATCATCCATAATTTAAAGCCTAGCAGGAAACGGAAGAAGAAAACTTCATATCGTCAAAAACCAGAAAAAGAAGATAAGGGCAGAAATCGGGATGTTGCAGAAACGTCTTTTTCACTGCCGTAACTGTGAAATTCGATTGCGCAGTATTTTTTTTTGAGACAAGGTGACTTGAGGATGTCTCAACAACGTGATTTACCGGAATCCATGGCATGGCGTGTTATAGGCAGACTGGAATCCGGGCAAACACAACGTAGTGTCGCGGACGCTGTTGGGGTCGCCAGAAGTGTTGTTGCAAGGCTGTGGAATCGATTCCAAGAAACAGGAAATGTTAGACGTCGACCAGGGCAAGGTCGGCCACTACAGCAACTGATGACCGGTATATAGTCGAAACAGAACAGAGAATGCTACGCAGCTGCAAAGACGGTTGCTCTTGGCAACAGGACGAAGGGTGTCCAGCCAAACAGTACGTAATCGGCTTCATGAGGGAGGGCTCTATGCACGTAGGCCAATGGTCTGCATTCCGTTGACCCCACGCCACCGTGCGGCCCGAAGAAGATGGGCTGCTGAACATAGAGATTGGGAGCAACATGATTGGAGCCAAGTGCTGTTTACAGACGAGTCCCGATTCAGTCTGGAGTGTGACACCCGACGTGTTCTGGTATGGAGGGACAGGGGCACTCGAAATAACCCCGCATTCGTTCGTGAAAGGTCACAATACAGACGAGCTGGTTGGATGGTATGGGGTGGAATCAGCATAGGCGGACGTACGGACCTGCATATCATTCGGAATGGCACTTTGGCGGCCCGAAGGTATGCAGACGAGATACTGCGACTTCATGTCATCCCTTACGCTGGAGCCATTGGAGATTCCTTTGTTTTCCAGGATGATAATGCCCGACCGCATAGAGCTCGTCTGGTGGAGAACATGCTTGAAGCTGAAACAATACAGCGTATGGAATGGCCAGCGTGCTCTCCTGACCTGAATCCGCATTGCTGCGCGACCAAGGTCGCCTGTTACTGTCCGAGACTTGCAGATTGCACTTCTTGAGGAGTGGAACAGTATTCCCCAAAGTCTGATCGATAACCTCATCGCATCCATGGCAAACAGGTGTGCAGCAGTCTTAGCTGTTCGAGGAGACCACACGCCTTATTAAAACTCATGCATCATGTCTAAACAGTACTTTTTTTTATCGTTTACATGTAACCAAATTGTTGCCCTAAATCATCTTTCCATATTTTCAAAGAATTAAAGCTTAATTCCAAATTTGTTTACGTCTTTTTTCTGTTATTGCGCATTGATACGCGTGTACTATCCATTGTATGCCAATACGTGGCTGTCTCGCACGGTTTACTTCACTTTTTTGCTTGCTCCCCTAATTGTTTTGAGCAGTGTATATATATAATTGATTTTCTGTCTGTGTGTATGTTCTCTATACAAATCCACAATTTTAGATCGATCATCGCCAAAATTTGGATATATACCAAACGGCCCGGATTGAACGATAGGATACTTTAAAATTTCGTCAGAGAAGGGCTGATACCCGAAATGGACGAAAAATCGTCGGGCACCAATGGTTTCTGGGCCTCAACAGTCACTTTTGAAATGTTTACTTTGATTACCGTGGTTCCCTAGTAATGCGTTTTACACGTTCCTTTACAATGGCTTGTCACTTCTTTAATCCTGCCAGTATTATATATTTATTCCTTTGTAATGGTTTGTCACTTTTCCAATCCTCCCAATAAATGAAGAAAACACGGGCAGCGTCGGGTATTTTAGCTAGTATTATGCATGATAAAACTGCAGTGAAATCTCGATATAACGATATTCTGCGGACGAAGAAAAATACCATAATAGAGGTATTATCGTTAATCGAGAGACTTTGACATTGAACACTAGCCATCAGAGCCGCAACTAAATGCTTGATCAGCTGAGGTAAGCACATATTTTGACATTTCCCCCCCCCTGGAATTTTGCGCACTCTTCTGGTCCTGGGCAAGATACCTGCTTGTCCCCCCCCCCCCAGTTGCGGCCCTGCCGACCATGGATCACGATCACCATTGGCGTATGCAAAGGGGGTTTAGGGTTCTAACCCCCCCCCCCCAGAGCCAAGATTATAGGGAAAATTATTATAAAATTATTGCAGGAAAAAAGAACGTAACCCCCCACCCTCGTGAAAATGGCAATACGCCTATGGCAATCACAAGTTTGTATGGGAAAACCATATCGCCTAACCAATTCGTTCTTTTAACTGGCTCATAGGGGAGCTCTATTGTATTGCGTAAAGTTATATACAAATACACCCACGATTAAAGGAATCAATTTAAATTCTAAACAGATGTATAAATTAATTGAATATGCAATTGATATTTTGCTATGAAGAAATAAAAAAAATTAATTGAAGATAACTTGCTGCCTGTGTTACACTTTCATGACTTTTAAATTTCTCAAAGAAAAAAAAAATTCCTGGAGCCTGAACGCCACTCCAGTTACCGAACCCAAGGGAACAGGCCTCATCCATCGGCAATAAATGATGGATGGAATACTGTCTCGGACCTGCCCCAAGAGCTCGACACACACCCTAGAAGGGCGTTCATTCGACATCGCTCCAATCCTCGAAATCGATTTGACCGAGGTCATCAGAATCCATCGCTCCAATCCCGGACGTCAACATTCATCATCGAAGATATCATCCCCATGGTTGGGAAAGGGCTCTGGCAAGAAGATGAATTCGACGCTATTTTTTGCGTCGGTTCACACTGCAAAGAAAGAAAACATGTTTTGACAATTGCCGAAAGCATAAAAGTAATGTGAAAATAATGATAATAACAAAGAAATATTACCTCCCCAATCGACACATCGGCAGACGAATATTCATTGCCTTCACTCTGTGTCGGTTCAATCTACAGTATAAAGAAATAAGCCATGTAATTTTCAAAGTGATGGAAAACATAAAATTAATCGAATTTTCTCTAATGTGAAAATAATATTATTATTACCTCTTCAACCGACGTATCAGAGCGTGCCAGCGGATCCCAGATAATATCGTCTGAGTCGATTTCGATCAATTGTCTGCGATGAAAGGATATGTCTTTGATGAAAGCTCTATAACTCCCTCCTCGGGGCCATAATGTTCATCTCGTCGCATCGCTAATAACTCTTCTAAATCAATGTACTCGGACTCTTTTGCACCCCACACTATACTCAACCTGAGAATATTTCATTTCAGTCCTTGAAAGTGCACATGATGCAAACTTTATGGGTCTTTCCGAACCATCCGGCATGTAATGACTGAGTACGGCGCCAATGCCAACCGATGAAGCATCGGTCTGTAACACGAGAGGCAATTTAGGGTCATGATGAGCTAAAATTCCATCAGAAGCTATCTCTCGTTTCAAGAGCACATATGCATTTTGACATTTTTGATTCCATATATACTCACTGTCGACAAATTTGGACAAAAATTTCTCATAATACTGAACTAATCCCACGAAACTTCTCAGTACTGGTGCATTTAATACGGCATTCACTTTTTCTGAGGTTTTCCATAGACCCTTCTTATCGATTTTATATCCGCAATAATAAATTAATTCCCTGAAAAACTCACTTTTCTGTTTGTTCACCTTCAAACCATATTGTTTCAAGCGCTCGAACACAGCATTCAATCTTTGAAAGTGTTCAGCATCAGAGGCTCCGGTAACTTTGATATCGTCCAAATACACATGTACGTCGGGGATTCCAGCCAGAACTTGTTCGATACTACTCTGCCAAATAGCAGGTGCTGACGCTATCCCGTAGTTCATCCTCTTGTATCGGAATAACCCTCTATGTGTATTGATAGTCAGTAGGTGTGTATCTCTTGGTTGCACTGTCATCTGTAGGTAAGCTTCGGCGAGATCAATCTTGGAAAATGCTTTTCCTCCCGCAAGCTCCGCAAAAAGAGACGTCTTCAGAGACTAATCTGTCCAGCTCTTTCTCGACACGTTCTTTCAGTGAGAAAGGGATTGGTCTCGCTTTCATGAATTTCGGCTTGGTTCCTGCTTTCAATTCGATGTGACACTGTAATTTCTCCAACCGTGAGAGGGTGAAAATTTCAGAATATTTTTGAAACAAGGTCTCAAGCTTTGAAGATCTCGAACCTTCATCTCAGGCCAGTTGATTTTCAGGGTTTGTAGCCATTCCCTTCCGAAAATTGCATTTACTGGTTGATTCACTAAGTACAGGTTCTGAGTAGTAGTTTGCTTTTCATAACGTACTTGCACGGTAGCTTGACCCACTGGATGCACCAACGATTGATCAAAGTTCTTTAGAACCAGGCTCGTTTTCAGACATATTTTCTTGAATTCATGCATGATACTGCGGCACCGGTATCCAACTCCATGGAAAGTTTCTTTCCCTCAAGGTATACAAATATAACGCCACAACAGGCGGCTGACTTAAGAACATCATGGATCCCCGAGCCATTTTTTGGAGGCCCTACCTACTACTGCTACCCCCCCCTCCGCGGAACCCCCAACGAATCGGTACATGCGGAGTGTGCGTGTAGTGAAACCTGACGTGAAGTTTTTTTGTTTCTCTGTAATGCTTGTTATGTGTAGTGCTGCCACCAGTTTTTCTAACTATGAGTGAAGTGTTATGATTGAATGATTTATCGTTGTAGGACTGATGCTCTCTGTGGCGAGACTTTTTAACGGGGAGATCGGCTCGCATTTGCGCCTTGAAGTTGGGAACCACAGAAAACCAACTTCAGCCGACCACCACTGTGGGGTTCGAACCCGGAACCTCGCATCGCGAGTCCGTCACTATAACCACTCGACCACCATAGCGGCAAAAGTGTAATTATCTGGAGGTGGGTGGGATTGAACCCATGTACCCTGAACTCTTCCCATCTCTAACTCTGTATCTTACCAATCCACCACTACATCAACTTCTTGTTTCTATTATCCTGTAAATTATTGACAGTAAACACGTCAGATTCCGGGTTCAGCTGATTCACATTAGTTTTCGATCTACACACTTTCTGTAGGGAAAACAACTGTTCTTTTTACAAAATCTACATAGGCTGTCCTTGAATTTACACTGATAAGCCATGTGAAAAGTGCTCGAACAACGATAACAAGCACGATTTTGTCCCGCTGGTTTCACTTTATGTTTCGATTCCGAGTTGCTGTGGTATCGTTTTCCCATAGGTGCCATTCGAGACACTTCGCTGATTTTCTTCACGCCGAGCTGCGACAGTTGATTATGCATTTCTTGGACACATCTTTCGACGCAGTTTCTAAACCGAGAGCAGTAGATTTCGCAGTATCGTAAGTCAAATTCTCGACAGTCAGAAGTTTCTTTTGGATATTATCGGTACTCAAACCCATAACGAACCTATCGCGTAACATCACAGACAGATTCGGTCCAAAGTTACAATTCCGCGAAAGTTTCTGTAATTCGATCGTGTAATCCGCTATTGACTCACCTTGAAGTTGATTCCTCTTGTAAAACTTGTAGCGTTCCGTCATCTCGTTCGGAGTCGGATTCAGATGTTCTCGTAACAGGGTGACGATCTCGTGGTAGGACTTTGTAGACGGGAGATCCGGCGTGGCCAGGTTCTTTAGGATCCTGTAGGTGCGTGGCCCGATGACGCTCAGCAAAGCCGATGCTTTCTTCTCTTCGGGTACATCATGAACGGCGAAATATGATTCCAGTCGCTCCTCGTAGCTATTCCAATCTTCAACGGATTCATCGAACTGTTCAAAATGAAACTGGAACGGTGCGGTGCCAACTGGTTGAGATCGCGTATTCATCTCAAACAGATACGGTTCCGGTTTTTTTTTTAATCCTCGGTCGCCAGTGTTTTCTATTTTGTTTAATGGTACAGTTAATTACAATAATTCGGTTACAGACATACGCAAATACATGATGATAACGGACACACGATTACAAAGATGCTATCGTAACAACAACGCGGCGCGAACTGCCTAAACGTCCAATAATCGTAATACGATACAATGACATGTGCGCCATCTGTCAGACAATAATATAACCACATACATAAGACTCCCTCGAACGTTCGACGTTCGGCTGCTGTCTCACAGTCGGGAAGACTACGGGGACGTTGCGAGATTTTTTTCGCTGCTGTTGCCTGGGACTTCGACATCGTTTACATTCGAAAGCCAAAAGAAAAATGAAGTATTTTTTGGCGCTGGTGTTGTAGAGCGTTAATTCAAAGGATGTCAATTTACAGTATATTCCCATATAAACTACATCCGCAGGAAATAACTATTTGAACGATAAGTCGATTCACATGCGTACCGCAACTGCGTACAAAAAATATTTCCGCGGTAGTGATACATCCCCAACTTGTTTTAATTATCCAATAGTAGCGAGCGATATCATTTTGAAGGATGTGTATTACTTTATTTCCCATCATTTACATGTTTATACGGATGTGATGAGTTACCATCTTATTTATGAACCTTTATGATAACACATCGGTTTAACACGGCTTTCAGGGTGACCATGGTATCTATTATATTAACCGTTTTCTTGATTACTTGTCTCTGCTGTTTCCCCTCCTAATATCGTGTAAACGGAACCTGTGCTTTATAAACACCATGTGTATCCGCTTCACCACTAATTTGACTTGGTTTCTTATCGATGAGGATACGCCTAAAAACATCCGCGGCTCCGATAGATCTCTAATTTACCATGGGGGGGGGGGGTGGAAGGGTATTCTTGATGAGGTGGATTAGTTCACTTCCTATTGACTACTTGTTTGTTTGTAGAGGGAGGGATGCGGTTGTTGTAGAACCTCTGTAGTATCATGATACCCCCCCCCCCTCCATTTCGTTGTTGGGGCTCTTTTCGGTTGGTCTGAAGATACTGGTATATACTAATCATACTCTAGATTACTTATCTCAACCGTTTCCGGTACGAATGTTATTTAAATGGAACCCGCTGAACTCCCACCCACATCATTTGCTAGAATGGATTCAAGTAACAGTCATCAAGGTTTGGTGTTGGAGATCTCTAGAAACGTTTTGAAGTCACCGGGAGTCATACTAAAGCAACTTGAAGCCGATGTAACCTACCTACATACCCAAGCAGTCAAGAGTCATCATAGCTGGAAATGAGTATGCGATTCCTCGACAACATGCAGCCTATGGCGATTCCGGATTGACTTACTCCTTCAGCGGTCTGCAACTAGTGGCAAAGCCATGGACCCCACTTCTTCAGGACATAAGAGAAGTCTAATCGAATCTGTTACGGGCTGCCAGTTCAACTTCGTCCTCATCAATAGGTACGCAGATGGGAGCCGTCGGATCGGGAATCATCGAGACAATGAAGCCGACCTGGACGAGGACTATCCCATAGCCACTCTTTCCTTGGGAGCTGAAAGGAAGATTGTGTTTTCGAGCCTGTGACCCACCAACTGGAAGATAATTCCCTCTTGGTGATGCGTTCCCCAACCAACCGTCTTTGGACCCACGGCATCCCAAACGATCCGAAAGCGAAGGAGATGCGAGTGAGCCTGACTTTCCGGAAGCTCCGCCTCGCAAAACGACCCCGCGACGGTGAAGAAAGTGCGGTAGTGAAGCGTCAGAAATTATTCACAGCTGACGTTCTTCCGGAGAACGTATTCCCCGCAACCGATAACATTCTCATCAGTGTGAATGTTTTCAAAAATGAACTCAAGATCCACATACGTCGACATCGCGTTGGTGAAAATGGTTACCTACTACCAACGAAGGATGGAATATCGCTGACGCCATATGTCTTGGGGTGTAATGTGATAGGCCTCCTCGTGGTGCACTCTGGGTAACGCCAAATCACGTCATCGCATTTTTGTGCTCATATCTTTCACTTTCAATAGCCCAGATTACATGTATATTTCCACACATCTTACAGTACTTGTCTTAAGTCTCGTTTTGTCCTGTTCTCGTCTTTAATGTATCACCCCTCATTGTGGGCCCCGCTTAGGTGGGGAGGGGTCCTCCCAGATGGGGCATTGCTTCTAGCGTATGCCCTATCTGGGATGCTGTCTACCTGCGTGTTTGCCGTGCGTGGAGACCCGTAAGGCTGGAGATGGGGATCCTGGTTAGCCTGATGCGCTAGCTTTGGCCTCGGATTAGCCCCGTCTGGGTCAATCGGCCTGCCGAACGTCGTTGAGGTTTGTTGGTGCTGCTTCACGACGATCTTGGATCTTGAACGCGTCTGCTCGCCTGCTGTATAGCGCTCACCTAACCTGGCGTTGCTAATAACCTTCATCGGTTATGTGTGCGTCCCCTCGTAGAGCTGCATGGTGGGTGAGAGTGGAACAACACCCATTCAAATATGGGAAAAAATCAAAATGCACCAAAACGTCAAAGAACTGCTTCAAACCAAACACACGTCACTGTAACTGCTACAAATTCATCAACTGTCTCATTTTTCTTTCTGCACTCTTCGGATACCGAGAAACAGCTGGCCAAAGTATCACCATTTGTAATAGATAAAGCTCTCTATGGCACAGTAGGTACCTTGAAATCAGTGAAGGCCCTTCGTTCAGGACACCTTCCCATCAAAACTAACACACCCAAACAAGCCGAACTCATTCAAAAGCTGACATCTCTCGGAGACATTCCAATAACAGTGAAAATCCATCCCACGTTGAATTATTCACATGGTGTCATTTCAGATAGTTCCTCTTCATCCATGTTAATTAAGTTATTAACACAAGAGCTGGCGTCTCAAGGCGTAACATCTGCCAAACATATTATGAGCCGCAAAGATGACAATCCAGCTCCCACACGAAACATAATTCTCACATTCTCATCACCAACATTGCCGAAAGATATCAAAATAGGTTATTATAACCTCAAAATCCGGCCATACATTCCTAACCATGTTCGATGCTTTAACTGCCAAAAATACGGTCACTCACGAACGGCGTGCCGCAGCCAACCCACCTGCGCAAAATGCGGTGAGAAGGACCACATTTCGGACAACTGCACTTCAACATCATTCAAGTGCGTCAATTGCGGTGGCATTCACCCCGCATTTGACAGGAAGTGTCCGAAATGGAATGAAGAAAAAGAGATCCAGAAGATCAAGGTCCTTAATAACATCTCGTATATCGAAGCACGTCGTCGCATAACATCTAACCAAGCTCCAATAGTTGGTAAATCATACGCCAATACGACTTCACAATCACCGACTACTAACAAGATTAACAGTGTAACAAAAGTTTCTATTACAACTCAGACCGAACCAATTGCTAACACATCCACTCAAACTTCATCCAATCAACCATGCAATAGTTGTGGCTGCTGTTGCTCCGCTGGATTCCGGAGGGAGTCCACTACCTCCGAAGAAGAAGCGGGAAAAGCAACAGCGAACACATTCAAAATATCTACTGGTACCAAACCGAAAATTAGTTCTGGAAATAAAACAAAAAAGAAACCTTTCAAGACGGGGTATTCCAAAAAAGCCATACAGAGAGCTTTGACACATCCCTCCGTTAAAAATTTGTCACTTATCGATGACACATCGATTGGTGACATGGATCTTGACAATACTACAGAATCCGGTACTACCCGCCGCAAGATTGACCGGAATAAATTCAAGGACCTTGAACCGTCTACTTCTATTTGAAATTAAAATTTATGGCCAACATAATTCAATGGAACATCCGTGGTCTTAGATCCAATTACGAAGATCACAAGGATTTGATCAATCATTACCATCCTGTTTGCGTGGCACTCCAGCAAACTTTTACGAAGCCCTCGGAGACATGGAACATCAGGCAACATTCCCTCTTTCGTATCGATTACGATGACGGGAGTAGAGCTTGCCGCGGTGTTGCTCTGCTGGTTCCACATCACGTGTCGTCGCGCGTTTTAACGCTGCGCACGAACCTGCAAGCCATCGCGGTGGAAATCTCTACAGGCCTAAGAATTACCATCTGTTCCATTTATTTGCCACCAAATGACACCATCTTACAGAGAGATCTAGAAGATCTGATTGATCAATTACCTCCACCATTTTTTCTTCTTGGAGACTTCAATGCACATAATATGATTTGGGGTTCTAACAGCAACACCCCTCGTGGGGAATTGGTTGAACTTCTGTTAGATGACATGGACCTCGCCATCATGAATGATGGTAGTTTCACTCATTTCCATGACCCAAACAATAGTTTCACTGCAATAGATTTGTCGTTATGTTCACCCACACTCTTGCCCAACTGGTCCTGGTCGGTTGATCCAGACCTCAACGGGAGCAATCATTTTCCACTAGTGGTTAAGTGCCTTGACCGACGCCATAGCATACCTGAGGGTCCTCCTCGGTGGAAGCTTGTGGCCGCCCGATGGGCAGACTTCACGGTCAAGGCAGAAATCACGGAGGATATGGTTTCGCAACCCGACGTCGACCACTGTGTCGACCTTGTGACCAGATGTATGATCTCAGCAGCCAAAGAAACAATACCCAAAGTCTCCTCGAAACTTCCTAAATTTCCTAAACCTTGGTGGAACCACGAATGTAATCTTACTATTAAAGCACAAAAGAAAGCATGGAGTAGGTTCCGGCGGTATCCTACCCATGACAACAAGTTGGCATTTTTAAAAGCAAAGGCGATAGCGAGAAGAACCAGGCGCCAGGCACAACGCGAGTCCTGGCAAAAGTTTACCACGGGAATCAATTCATCTAAAGTCATTTGGGACCGGATCCGAAAAATCAATGGCCATTATCAGTCTCATCCACTTACCATTTTAAACACCAATGGCACTATCATCAGCGATGTGAGGGATATTGCGGATACCATCGCCGCCCATTTCGCTGCTGTTTCCAGTGATGCGAACTATCCCCCATCGTTTCATCCCATTAAATCATCAGCCGAACGTACATCGTACACCTTCCGGCCTTTTACACCGGAGGGGTACAATTCATTGTTCACCCTTCATGAACTGACGACGGCCTTGCAGCGAAGTCCTGACTCAGCTGTAGGGCCCGATGCTATTCATTATTCCATGATTCGGCATCTATCACCAGAATCACTGTCACATTTACTCATATTATTCAATCGGATCTGGGTCAGCCATTCATTTCCTGACACCTGGCGAGCAGCCATTGTTCTTGCATTCCCGAAGCCTGGCAAAAATCCTCAGCAACCTAACAGTTACAGACCTATTGCTTTGACCAGTTGTCTATGTAAGCTCATGGAACGCATGGTCAACTATCGCCTTATGCACTACCTTGAGGTTGACAATATTTTATCGAAACATCAAAGCGGCTTTAGACGGTTCAGATCCACAACATGCAATATGTTACGCCTTGAGACATCAATAAGACAAGCATTTGTGAAGAGGGAGCATATGCTAGCCATATTTTTCGACATAGAAAAGGCCTACGACCGTACTTGGAGGCACGGAATTCTTTCCGACCTCTATAATAGCGGCTTGCGGGGCAACTTGCCCATTTTCATTAAGAACTTTCTCGCTCGCCGCATCTTCCAGGTACGGATCGGAAGCACATTATCAGCTCCCCAAATTCAAGAACAAGGTGTACCTCAAGGTAGCATTTTAAGTGTTACACTTTTTATTTTAAGACTGAACGGGGTGTTGAACCAACTCCCGTTGTCTGTCACTGGCGCACTTTACGTGGATGATCTGTTGATATCATATCAATCAGTGAATATGAGGACAGCCGAGAGACAATTGCAAACCGCACTCAGCAAGTGGGCACATAATAACGGCTTCTCATTCTCCGCTGACAAAACTGTCGCTATGCACTTTTGTCGGCGTCGAGACCTACATGATGACCCACAATTGTTTCTAAACAATAGTCTAATACCAATAGTAGAAAATACAAAAGTCCTCGGCATCACATTCGATAAAAAACTTACTTTCAAACCTGATATTGCACAATTGAGAGCTCGTTGCATGAAGACGATGAACCTCTTGAAGGTCATCTCGTCTACATCATGGGGAGCAGACCGTAAGTCACTCATTCACTTGTATAAAGCTCTAATAAGATCAAAGCTTGACTACGGCTCCATTGTATACGAGTCAGCACCTCGGAGTTATCTGAGTGTGCTCGACCCAATTCATCATCTCGCTCTCCGCATTTGCTCTGGAGCTTTCCGAACTTCTCCCATGGAAAGCCTGTATGTCGAATGCAACGAGCCATCACTGACATCAAGACGCCAGCAACTTTCCTTGAAATATTATTTCAAAATGAAGTCTTTACCAGATCATCCACTTCATCGTGTAATTTTTAATCCCTCATTTCATAGACTATTTACTGCTCGCCCTTCATGTGTTCCATCTTACGGTCTTCGTATGAGGGCACTTGTGGAAGAACTAGAATTAGACATCAGTCGTGTGGCCCCAGTTGCTTGGCAACTGGCACCATGGGAGCAGTCTCTGCCAGATGTCTCTCTTTCATTATCATCATATTCTAGAGCCACCACAGCAGATGTCATATATCGACAGATATTCTTTAGGCACAGGGGTAGGTACAACAGGTACTTTCCCATATATACCGACGGCTCTAAGAGCCCTGGGCATGTCGGTTGTGCCTACATCTGCTGTGAGGAGACATCTTTCAAACTTCCCGACATATTTTCTATTTACTCGGCAGAGCTGTACGCAATCCTTCAGGCTCTACGTCATATACGACGCAAACGCCACCGACGATGCATCATTTATAGCGACTCTCTTAGCTCATTGCAAGCATTGTGTTCTTTTACTTTTCACATTCATCCATTTATTCATGCCATTTTTCATGAACTGCATCACCTCATTCATCACGGTACCACAGTAAAATTTTACTGGGTACCAAGTCATGTAGGAATACCGGGCAACGAAAAAGCAGACAACGCAGCTCGAACAACAACTAACATTGACAATAGCCTTTTGGTACCTGCCAGTGACCACTTCTCAATCCTCCGGGAAGTGATGCATCGCCACTGGCAGGATCATTGGAACAATCAAGTTAATAATAAACTTCATGCCATCAAGCCCACACTTGGCCACTGGCGTTCGAGCTGCAGGACTAACCGAAAGGAGGAAGTTCTGCTTGCCCGGTTGCGCATAGGACACAGTCGCCTCACACAATCATATTTATTATTACGAGAGAGTCAACCAGAGTGCCTTCATTGTCAAAGTCCATTGACCATTGCTCATGCTTTTACTTGTTCACATCATCGTCATCATTTTACGACCGCTTTTGGTCATAGTCATCTTTCACTTCATGACATTTTAAATGACAATAGCGATGCATCTCGCATTTTTAAATTCATCAAAGCCATTGGTTTTTATGACAAATTATAGTTTTTAAAATTTATGTCATTGTTTTACGTTTCATGTTCCGTTTTATATGTTTTAGTTTTTTGACATGACAGAATGACATTTTTCTCATTTTTATGTCTTGCTTTGGCGCAGTTTGACCAAATTGGTCCTTGCGCCAATAAATTGAAAATCCAATCCAATCCAATCCTGCCAGTGACCACTTCTCAATCCTCCGGGAAGTGATGCATCGCCGCTGGCAGGATCATTGGAACAATCAAGTTAATAATAAACTTCATGCCATCAAGCCCACACTTGGCCACTGGCGTTCGAGCTGCAGGACTAACCGAAAGGAGGAAGTTCTGCTTGCCCGGTTGCGCATAGGACACAGTCGCCTCACACAATCATATTTATTATTACGAGAGAGTCAACCAGAGTGCCTTCATTGTCAAAGTCCATTGACCATTGCTCATGCTTTTACTTGTTCACATCATCGTCATCATTTTACGACCGCTTTTGGTCATAGTCATCTTTCACTTCATGACATTTTAAATGACAATAGCGATGCATCTCTCATTTTTAAATTCATCAAAGCCATTGGTTTATAGGACAAATTATAGTTTTTACAATTTTTTTCATTGTTTCATATGGCTTTTTTGACATGACAAAAGGATATTTTTCTTATATATATATTTGTTTTGGCGCAGTTTGACCAAATTGGTCCTTGCGCCAATAAATTTAAAACCCAATCCAATCCATATGTGTTTAAGTGTCAAAGAGAGACGATGGCGGAGCACTTCCAACCGCTAAAAAATTTTCTTTTTGTTGTTTGCGAAAACCTTTTGGTCTGGACGAGGTCATGTTCCAGCAGATATGAGAAAACGCACCAACTATTTCCCGTAGCTGCTGCGTCAGCTGATGGAGCTTCTTCCCATATCCGTCAAGTGATGTGTACCGAATATATGAAAGAGTGTCTACAACAAAGGGAAGAGCTTGCTGACCCAGGAAATGAACTTGCTAAACTCATGTCTGAGGAACTTGAGTTGTGCATCAACGAGATATTCCAGTGTGATGGGTGCGAATGACAGTTATCTCACGATTGCATGTGGAAGTCTTATGACAATCGTCTCCATAAGTATTTTGAACGAGCCTTCGCGAAGATAAATGTAAAAAGTACCGCCATGAAGTTTAGAGGAAGCTGTGATTTTCTGAAAAGTATTGATGTAAACAGCTTTTTACAGCTCGTTAAAGATTTCTATTTGTGTGGGGATCCGATACCGAGATGGCTAAATTTCTAGAAATAAACAGATATTTACCCACTCATCCTGTCTCTTTTTTTTTCTTATTTCCTACCACTGAAGTTTTAGTTGGAGGGTAGCTGATAAGAAACTGTATAAATACCCTACGCACAATTCACAGAATTTGTCTCACTGTAATCATTTACCGTCGAGCAGCTTTCAGAGTTTCTTCTTTCATCGTATTTCAGTTTACTGCGTGTATTAAAAAAATGTCCGGATTTAACAATTCCATCCCTTCGGAAAAAAAAGTGGCTTCTGATGAGTGCTTCATCGATTTTGGAATTCCGTCGCAGGATTTCAACGCGTTGTTGGACTATTATGAGGTTCAGGAGAAGTTTAATAACATGGATATTTCCGATATGGTTGGTGGTGCCGTAAGTAGCGCTACCTCTGGGGTGGACATGCAACTTCCAGGACCTAGTAAACACCCTGCAGATACCGAGCTGTCCACTCATTTAACAAAGAAGTTGAAGTTGGCGGTAAGTCTGATTTTGGAATTTATTCATTCATTGATTTATTTTAGTTCTTTAACCGAGTGAAAATTGTAATCTTCGTTTATATATAATAAGTATAGATTTTTTTATCTCATGTTCAACTTTTACTTTCTCGATATCAGTAGGTAAAATTTAAAAACAATGTATATTCAATCACATTTAAGATATGATCTCTATATGGGTATACTGAACAAGAGGATGAACCGATTTAAATTAAAAATTTGAAAAGTGGCACAGGAAAACTGCTCAATGCCTCAGTCCAAGACCTTCTAACATATCGTTATTAGAATGCCTATACATATTTATTTTCGTGTTTATTCGAGAGTTTGAGTACATATTTAAGGTGTATACAAAATGATATACGGGGTGATTATAAAAAAACTATCCCGACATATGGGCCCCTAACTATCATACCATTCACAGAAACTGAATGAAATTTTGGCATAAGGTATTTTGATGTATGCGCTGAATAATGATATGGAAAACAACAGTGTCACTCTAACAGTTACGGTTACAGTGAGAAAATTTCGGAAATATCAAATGGCAACACCACGTTTTTTGTATTGGAATGCGATCTCCATACTGAAAAACACTAAATAGCGTTGGAATGGCACCTGTAGCACGAAAATCCCCGGAGCTAGGCAAGGAAAAAGGACTTTGCCGTGCACCAGAGCATTAATGTTCGTTTCATTCGTCACACCGTTTCTTCGGATGAGATCCCAGCCTGATTAGTCCTCCACAAGGTCATGTGGAAAATTTGTGAAACACAATAAAATGCTTTATTTTATGCTGCTTCTCTGTCATTATTGGTTGTCCTCACTTTTAGCCTATCTACCGCCGGTTATTTTCATGCTACAGTTGATGTTCGAATTGTATTTAGGGTTTTTCACAATGGAGATCACATTCCAATACAAAAAACTTGGTGTTGCCATTTGATATTTTCGAAATTTTCTCACTGTAACCGTAACTGTTGGAGTGACACTGTTGTTTTCCATATCATTATTCAGCGCATACATCAAAATACCTTATGCCAAAATTTCATTCCGTTTCTGTGAATGGTATGATAGTTAGGGGCCCATATGTCGGGATAGTTTTTTTATAATCACCCTGTATAAGCATGATTTTGTGATAAAAAAAATAAATAAATGTAGAAAACATAAGTTTAAGTAAGCAATATCCATATATTTTTGTAATGACTGGATTTGTTGATTGTCGGTAAGCGTGTCCGTCGGTCTCTTTGTGCCATAGTGTAATCGAGACGAAACTAGTTAATTTTCAGTGGACATTTATTCTGGATTAAATCATATGGAACTTTTTATATTACACACGTATATATCACGCATATCGTCCACTATGAAAAACTGCCAAGATGCGGACCGAGCATTCCGCCCTTCTCTCTTTTTTGGAGTTCGCTGTTCGCCTCCTTTCTACCAAAGCTGCATTAAGAGTTACTTAGTAGTAAGTAACTTACAAGCGGCTTTGCTTTCTCCTCACCAGCCAAAACTCCGACTGTCTCTTTTTTTCTCTCTTCTTTTCTTCATCCAGAGAATGACCTTCAAGGGTCCCCCCTCGCTTTAGGCAACCCCTCACCCCTTGGTGAAGGCAAAATTTCTGCCAGTCCTGACATTGATGAACTGGATTTTTTTTATTCCGGTCCCGATGGTATGTATCCACTTATAGATGTTTGACGATATCATCTTGTTATACTTGAGAAGAAAGGGGGGGGGGGGATTTCTGAATTCCCGTCTTCGGGTTGATAAAGCGATATCCGCATTAGTTGGTAAAATGTTCAACATCGGTATTAAAATCGATTCGTTCCTAGACTCTATGATTTTTATTATTTAAAATGATATATTTAAAAATCATAATAAAATAGTGGAAAAATGTTGTGTGTGGTATCAACTTCATCCCCCCCCCCCGCCTTTTCTCAAACATGGGGATGAAATTGAAATTATATCTTTATTTTGCTTGCATAGGTTTTATTCCATGAAAATAGCATAAGTTATGAGTTAAAACATGAAATATAAACTAACAAGAATTTTTAAATTTTATTCTTATCTGAGATTATTACAAATATTTTTTTTCTATTTTATTTATTCATCCCACGTTACTCGAATGGGTGGTAACCAACCCCTAGCTTGCGTTTGTTTCCGGTAGTTGAACATATCAATGATTTTGTACCAAAAGCATCTGTCAGGACACTCAATTTTTCAATAGTTTACACCGCTTTAAAATTTCTAGTGTTCTACGTTGATTACATGTATGTGCGCACGCATTAGGAATATAATCTTGCCGTTATCGATTTTTTTTTTCGGGGGTGAAGGAGGGGAGGGGGTAAAACACGCGTATACCCCCATTACTCTAAAAATTATCGGTCTTCACTGAAACAAGTGTCGATGTATATTTACTCATGCATTTACTAGTTTTTTGTATTTTATGTTTCAGAAAAACCATAAATGTGATATTTGTGAGAGGACATTTTCACTGGAGAAGGATTTAGCCAGGCATTCGACAGTACACACTGGAGAAAGACCATTCTCCTGTAGAAAATGTTCTAAGTGCTTCACTCGTCAAGATAACATAGACATGAGCGAAAATGCTCCAAGGGTATAGGCTTGTTAGAGCAACGGTCTAGCCAACATCCATCAGTGGTCGACCATCTGATATTGGGGGAGCAGCCGCCCATACAACCACCGGTGCTGGGAGTCTTCTCCACGATCCCCATCCATCCATCGGAGGGAAATCGTAATGACATGCTCGCTTTCCTAGGTGATGTCCGTGAAGAAGTTCGGGATCATTTTATGAATATGTTACGTAGGCAGAGAGGTATAAAGTGGTACCTTAACATTAATGTTAAATTTTCGAGAGTGACGGAGAACGGTGAGATTGAGCACACGACATCTTACTTCCGTTCACGAGTGGAAACCCTTCTAATTGCCAACGAGTCAGTGTTGGATGATAGGTCGGACGATGCCTACGCCAAAATAATAAAATCATGCGAAATATCCGGTGAAATTTCAGCAAATCACTCTCTTTGAGAAACAGAATAGCATCTCGGTGAATGTTCTCGGTTATGAAGACGGTGAAGTTTTCCCCCAACGTGTAACAGAAGCCCGGTGCTCACGCCATGTGAAATCGTTGTATTTGAGTAATAAGACTACGAAGCACTATACGTGGATAAAAAACACGAGTCTCCTGCTATCTCATCTGACGAAACATAACGGTGAAAGCTATTATTGTCCATATTGTTTACACCGGTTTACTTCCAGTGAACTTCTAAAGTGCCATGAGGGGGAGTGTCAACCTCACGGTCCTCAGAAAACACTGATGCTTACGGAGAACGAGAAATGGTTGCGATTCACACAATTCCATCACCAGCTGAAAGTACCATATACAATCTATGCCGACTTTGAGTGTATTTTGGAGAAAATTCATTTCTGTCCGCCAAACCCGGCTAACTCCCATACCATCGAGACATTGCTCCACACCCCGTGCGGGTTCTCATACTTAATAGTCGGATCCAACGGGAAGTGTCTCAAACCTCCTGTCGTTTTCAGGGGTGAGAATGCTGCTCGGGAGTTTCTTCAGAGATTGTTGGAGGAGGATCGGGAGCTGCAGGAGAAATTAAAAGCGATCATACCGCTTGATATGAGTGAGGGGGATGAGCAAAAATTTCGAAGCACCACAGTCTGCGACGTATGTGGGAAACCACTTAATGACAAGGTGAGGCACCATGACCATTTAACCGGTGAATTCATCACGGCCTTGCACAATGAGTGCAATTTACAGCTCAAGTACTCTTCTCATATACCGGTGATCATGCATAACTTGAGAGGGTATGACAGCCACCTCATCGAAAAGGGTTCGGGTATGTTCAAGGAGGAAAGTCTATCAGTCATCCCCAACAACCTCGAAAAATATATCTCCTTCTCCGTAGGCAATCTGCGTTTTCTGGACTCTTTCCAGTTCCTGGCAGCATCTTTGGGAGATCTGACCTACAACACGTCTCGAGAAAAATTCCGGTTGATGAGGTAGATCTTCTAATTCCCAAAGGGGTTTACCTTTATGAATACGTGGATTCTTTCACCCGTTTCACCGAACCCTCGAATTGCCTTCTCAAATGCAATAACGGGCGAAGAACTCGAGGAGGATGATTACTCGCATGCTAGAGAAGTGTGGAGGGTTTTCGGTGTTAAAAATCTCGGTGAATATCACGATTTGTATGTGATACAGTGCTTCTGGCAGACATATTTGAAAATTTCCGGGACTTAGGCGTCAATTTTGTAATTCGTGAGGCATGTCATGTTTATACATCGCCAGGTCTCACTTGGGAGGCTTGCCTACGTATGACCGGTGTTGAGTTGGAGCTGCTGACAGACATCGATAAGCATCTGATATTCGAGAAAGCCATTAGAGGAGGGGTGTCGATGATCTCACACCGCTATTATAAAGCGAATAGTTTTAAAGCCGGTGACTACGGCCCCAGCGAACCTTCTAAGGAGATCATCTATTGGGACGCGAATAATCTCTATGGATTTGCCATGTCCCAGTTTCAGGATTCCGGTGGTTAACGGAAGAGCAGGTAAGGGACACCGATTTCCTAAGCATCCCGGATGATTCCTCAAAGGGGTACTTGTTGGAGGTAGATCTAGCATATCCCCGTCATTTACACGATAGTCACTCCGAGAACTTGGTGGTGACAGAAGACATGTTTTCACCTTTCATGAAGGATGCAAGAAGGGGTATTCAAAACCGCCCCATGAAGAGTGTGAAGTTGGTACCAAATTTGCGAAATAAGCAGAAGCACGTTTTACATTACCGCAATTTAAAACTTTACGTCTCTCTGGGGATGGAGGTGACTCGTGTACATAGGTAATTGAATTCGAGCAAAAGCCGTGGATGAAGGAGTACGTTGATTTTAACACGGTGTGCAGACAGGCTGCCACCAATGATTTTGAAAAATCATTTTTCAAATTGATGAATAACTCGGTGTTTGGAAAGACCATGGAAAATTTGAGAAAACATGTGAATGTTAGACTCACAAACACCGAGAAAAAAGCTAGAAAACTGGTAGCGTCTCCTTCATTCACGGCATTTCGAGAATTCGATAATGATTTAGTTGCCGTGCAGATGAAAAAACCGGTGTTGAAACTGGTAAGACCCATGTACGTCGGGGATGCGATCTTGGACATTAGCAAAGTCCGTATGTACGAGTTCCATTACGGCTATGTGAAAAATAAATACGGAGATAAAGCGAAACTCTTTTTCACAGATACGGACTCTCTAGCGTACGGTGAGTTTGATACCTCAAATTATCCGGTGAATCACTTCCTACACAGCAACGCCAATAAAGCGGTGATGGGGGAAGAGATGAGACAGCGGGTAAACCGGTGATGCAATTCGTTGGGTTGAGGTCCAAGATGTATAGCTTCAACACTGTTGAGACAGGTAAGCAGGTGGCAAAAGCACTGTCAAACGAGATCCACGTCATCAACATTATGTGGACTAGTTGATAAGGTTTTCGCGGCCATCATTTGATAAAAATTGTTTTGTCGGGTTCGAAGACCGTCGTCCGTTTGAGTTGGTTCTCAACGTTTTCCCAACACTAGTGGTTGGCATCATCAGGAGAAATGATAAACTGGATCAAAGTCAAGTTTTCCGGAGTCTCAGGTTGTATTTTTGCTGGTTCCGTTGCGGCCGATTGTGAGCTCCATTGGATCTCCCACCTACGATCTAGCCAAGGTGTTAACCACCATCTTGCAGTCACACATAGGAAAAACAAGCACATTTGTGAAAGATTCTGGTCACTTCGTCGAAAAAATAAGAAATATCAACTTGCAACCTGATGATATGCTGGTGAGCTTCGACATCGTATCATTGTTCACCAAGGTGCCACTGAAAGACGTCTTAGCACTACTCGATGAAATATTCCAAAAAAGATATAGTAGGCCTTTTCCAGCTTTGCCTTACTACAACCTATTTCACCTGGAACATCATCATCTATGAACAGACGGATGGAGTAGCTATGGGAAGCCCCTTGAGCCCGGTAGTTGCCAACTTCTTTATGGAAAAATTCGAAGAGCAGGCAGTAACAACAGCGCCTCTCAAACCAACAATTTGGCTCCGCTACGTTGACGATACATTCGCTGTTTGGGGGCATGGTGAAGAAAATCTTCACCGATTCTTGGACCATCTCAACGGAATTCATGAGAACATCAAGTTCACTATGGAAATAGAGAAAGGAGGACAGATCCCGTTCTTGGACGTTCTGGTTAGCCGTCAAGGTCAACGTTTAGGCCACAGCATTTATCGTAAGCCTACTCACACCAACAGATATGTTCATAAGCTCTCCAATCATCATCCTCACCAAAAACGAGGCGTACTGAAAACCTTGATCGAGAGGGCAAGAAGACTATGTGAAGGAAAAGATCTAGGTAAAGAGATTGAGCACTTAAAATCAGTTTTCCGCTCTAATGGGTACACGAAAGACGACATCAAGAAAGCCTTACGCTCCATCAAGGAATCACCAACGGAAAATGAGCAGTCACAATCAATTGGAAAAGCTGTGCTGCCTTTTATCCCCGGAGTGACGGCAAGAATCAGCAAGGTCATGAAAAAACATCATATAAAGACCATTTTCAAACCAACCAGAAAAATATGTGAAATGCTGCGATCAGCAAAAGACCACCGTGACCCTCTATCAACACCGGGGATCTACCGAATACCGTGCACCTGTGGTCAGGTATATATTGGAACCACAAAAAGATCTGTGGCCACGAGAATAAAAGAGCACGAACGATGCTGCAGAATGGGCCAAACAGAAAAGTCGGCGGTGGCAGAGCATGCGCTTTACGACAACCACAGTGTACAGTTCAGCGAAACACAGGTAATAGCTAATGTTGACCACTTCTTCCCACGAATCTACAGAGAGGCTATTGAAATATACAAGCACAAAAACAGCTATAATAGAAGAGAAGAAACTTTGAAATTGAGCAGATCCTGGACAACAGCTCTCAGAAGAACAAGAACCTTCCCCCTTCAAGGTCCAGCAACAGAATGACGACAACAGCCAATCAGATAACTCCACATCTCTCGGTCAATCAGGTTCTGCCAGCCATAGAATCAACTGACCAATCGCAAAACAATAGTGTAGTTCAAGCCACTTATGTGCATAAATACAACCTGAGACTCCGGAAAACTTGACTTTGATCCAGTTTATCATTTCTCCTGATGATGCCAACCACTAGTGTTGGGGAAACGTTGAGAACCAACTCAAACGGACGACGGTCTTCGAACCCGACAAAACAATTTTTATCATTATGTGGACTGTTTAGTCAATAACCACCGATTCAGACACGAGATGGTGAAAATACTGTAGAAAGTAGATATCACATAGTGCACACGACGAAATCACGGAAAATTATCTTGTGCCCGTTGGATGGCAAGCGATATATTTTAGATGATGGGGTGAGCACACTAGCGTATGGACATTGGCAAATTCCTTAAATGATAAAATTTTATTACATTACTCGGTGACAACCCTATACGTTATAAAATGTCTTTTGTCCTAAGTGGAGGTGGAGTATTCTCTCAGTATTGTTAAAATTGACAAGAATATCTGTGTATAATCTATAGTGATAATAAAAAATTAAAAAAAAAATTATATAAAATGTTTATTTTCGTTTGTTGTTGAGTTTTGCAGGAAAAAAAATTATACAAATACAACGCCACAACAGGCAAAATGTCCAACGAGGTGGCTGAGAAAAAGATGCCCATAAAAATATGGATGTCATATATTTCAAAAATACAGCAACCCAATTAAAAATGCAATTAACACAAATTATAAACAATATATACACATAATAAAATATTATACAATGCCCGTAAAGAATACTTATGGTTGTCTTATTCCAAGTATGGATAGTTTCTCGATTTACCCCAACATGTTTATAGTATTTCTTTTTAAACGTGTCAATTGTGTTACAATTTACTACCTCCGGGGATAAGCTGTTCCATTTATTAACAACCCTATTACAGAAAAATTCCCTGCGACACCATAACATTGCATTGTCCCTCACCAATCGATACTGGTGTCCCCTTGTAAAAGCAGTCGATTGGCGGTGTACTAAAAGTTCATGGTCCATCCTATCCATCCCATTGAAAATTTTGAACACTTCGATCATATCTCCTCGACATCTGCTTTCATCCAATGTAAACATATGAAGAGAGACTTCATTTTTTGAATAACTCAAGCCCTGTGTGCCAATAAGGACACGCGTAGCTCTTCTCTGCACCCCTTCAACCAAGTCTATGTCCCTCTGTAGGTATGGTCTCCAAAACCTTACAGCATACTCCAGTCCAGGACGAACTAAGCATCGAAAAAGCGGAAGAATGACTTTAGAAGAACGCGAAGAGACCTTTTTGAAAATGAGACCAAGCATTCTATTCGATTTTTTGACCACCGCTGAACAATGTTCAGAAAACCTAAGCTGCTCGTCAATGAGAATCCCCAAATCGGTGACTTGGATTTGGATTTTAAATTTTCTGGCGCAAGGACCAATTTGATCAAACTGCGCCAAAACAAACTATAAAAATAAGAAAAATCATCCTTTTGTCATGTCAAAATACTAAAATCATGCATGATAAAAAGCAACGTAAAGCATAAAAAAATTACATGAATCGTAAAAATCTATAATTTGTTATAAAAACCAATGGCTTTGATGAATTTAAAAATGCGAGATGCATCGCTGTGGTCATTTAAAATGTCATGAAGTGAAAGATGACTTTGACCAAAAGCGGTCGTAAAATGATGACGGTGATATGAACAAGTAAAAGCATGAGCAATGGTCAATGGACTTTGACAATGTGGGCACTGTGGCTGACTCTCTCGTAATAAAAGATATGATTGTGTGATACGACTGTGTCCTATGCGCAACCGGGCAAGAAGAACTTCCTCCTTTCGGTTAGTTCTGCAGCTCGAACGCCAATGGCCAAGTGTGGGCTTGATGGCATGTAATTTGTTATTAATTTGATTGTTCCAATGGTCCTGCCAGCGGTGATGCATCACTTCCCGGAGGATTGAGAAGTGGTCACTGGCAGGTACCAAAAGGCTATTATCAATGTTGGTTGTTGTTCGAGCTGCGGTGTCTGCTTTTTCGTTGCCCGGTATTCCTACATGACCTGGTACCCAGTAAAATTTTACTGTGGTATCATGATGAATGAGGTAATGCAGTTCAAGAAAAATGGAATGAATGAATGGATGAGTGTGAAACGTACAGGAACACAGTGCTTGCAATGAGCTAAGAGAGTCGCTAAAAATGATGCATCGTCGGTGGCGTTTGAGTCGTATATGACGTAGAGCCTGAAGGATTGCGTACAGTTCTGCCGAATATATAGTCAATGTGTCTGGAAGTTTGAAAGATGTCTCCTCACAGCAGATGTAGGCACAACCGACATGGCCAGGGCTCTTGGAGCCGTCGGTATATATGGGGAAGTACCTGTTGTACCTACCCCTGTGCCTAAAGAATATCTGTCGATATATGACATCTGCTGTGGTGGCTCTAGGGTATAATGATAATGAAAGAGAGACATCTGGCAGAGACTGCTCCCATGGTGCCAGTTGCCAAGCAACTGGGGCCACACGACTGATGTCTAATTCTAGTTCTTCCACAAGTGCCCTCATACGAAGACCGTACGATGGAACACATGAAGGTCGAGCAGCAAATAGTCTATGAAATGAGGGATTAAAAGTGACACGATGAAGTGGATGATCTGGAAAAGACTTCATCTTGATAAAATATTTCAAGGAAAGTTGTTGGCGTCTTGATGTCAGTGATGGCTCGTTGCATTCGACATACAGGCTCTCCATTGGAGACGTCCGGAAAGCTCCAGAACAAATCCGCAGGGCGAGATGGTGGACTGGGTCGAGCACACTCAGATAGCTCCGAGGTGCCGACCCGTATACAATGGAGCCGTAGTCGAGCTTCGATCTTATTAAAGCTTTATATAAGTGGAGGAGCGACTTACGGTCAGCTCCCCACGATGTAGAAGAGATGACCTTCAAGAGGTTCATCGTCTTCATGCAACGAGCTCTTAATTGCGCAATTTGAGGTTTGAAAGTGAGTTTCTTGTCAAATGTGATGCCGAGGAATTTAGTATTTTCTACAATAGGTATTAGATTGTTATTGAGAAACAATTGTGGGTCATCATGTAGGTCTCGACGCCGACAAAAGTGCATAGCAACAGTCTTGTCAGCGGAGAATGAAAAGCCGTTATTATGAGCCCACTTGCTGATCTTGTTGAGAGCGGTTTGTAATTGTCTCTCGGCTGACCTCATATTCACTGATTGGTAAGATATCAACAGATCATCCACGTAGAGTGCGCCAGTGACAGACAACGGGAGTTGGTTCAACACCCCGTTGAGTCTTAAAATGCTACCTTGAGGTACACCTTGTTCTTGAATTTGGGGAGCTGATAACGTGCTTCCGATCCGTACCTGAAAGATGCGGCGAGCAAGAAAGTTCTTAATGAAAATGGGCAAGTTGCCCCGCAAGCCGCTATTATAGAGGTCGGAAAGAATTCCGTGCCTCCAAGTACGGTCGTAGGCCTTTTCTATGTCGAAAAATATGGCTAGCATATGCTCCCTCTTCACAAATGCTTGTCTTATTGATGTCTCAAGGCGTAACAAATTGCATGTTGTGGACCTGAACCGTCTAAAGCCGCTTTGATGTTTAGATAAAATATTGTTAACCTCAAGGTAGTGCATAAGGCGATAGTTGACCATGCGTTCCATGAGCTTACATAGACAACTGGTCAAAGCAATAGGTCGGTAACTATTAGGTTGCTGAGGATTTTTGCCAGGCTTCGGGAATGCAAGAACAATGGCTGCTCGCCAGGTGTCAGGAAATGAATGACTGACCCAGATCCGATTAAATAATATGAGTAAATGTGAGAGTGATTCTGGTGACAGATGCCGAATCATGGAATAATGAATGGCATCCGGCCCTACAGCTGAGTCAGGACTTCGCTGCAAGGCCGTCGTCAGTTCATGAAGGGTGAACAAGGAATTGTACCCCTCCGGTGTAAAAGGCCGGAAGGTGTACGATGTACGTTCGGCTGATGATTTAATGGGATGAAACGATGGGGGATAGTTCGCATCACTGGAGACAGTGGCGAAATGGGCAGCGATGGTATCCGCAATATCCCTCACATCGCTGATGATAGTGCCATTGGTGTTTAAAATAGTGATCGGATGAGACTGATAATGACCATTGATTTTTCGGATCCGGTCCCAAATGACTTTAGATGAAGTAGATGAATTGATTCCCGTGGTAAACTTGTGCCAGGACTCGCGTGGAGCCTGGCGCCTGGTTCTTCTCGCTATCGCCTTTGCTTTTAAAAATGCCAACTTATTATCATGGGTAGGATACCGCCGGAACCTACTCCATGCTTTCTTTTGTGCTTTAATCGTAAGACTACATTCGTGGTTCCACCAAGGTTTAGGAAGTTTCGAGGAAACTTTGGGTATTGTTTCATTGGCTGCTGAGATCATACAACTGGTCACAAGGTCGACACAATGGTCAACGTCGGGTTGCGAAACCATATCCTCCGTGATTTCTGCCTTGACCGTGAAGTCAGCCCATCGGGCGGCCACAAGCTTCCACCGAGGAGGTCCCTCAGGTATGCTATGGCGTCGGTCGAGGCACTTAACCACTAGAGGAAAATGATTGCTCCCGTGGAGGTCTGGATCAACCGACCAGGACCAGTTGGGCAAGAGTGTGGGTGAACATAACGATAGATCTATTGCAGTGAAACTATTATTTGGGGCATGGAAATGAGTGAAACTGCCATCATTCATGATGGTAAGGTCCATGTCGTCTAACAGCCGTTCAACCATTTCCCCACGAGGGGTGTTGCTGTTAGAACCCCATATTATGTTATGTGCATTGAAGTCTCCAAGAAGAAAAAATGGTGGTGGTAATTGATCAATCAGTTGTTCTAGATCTCTCTGTAAGAATGTGTCATTTGGTGGCAAATAAATGGAACAGATGGTAACTCTTAGGCCTGTAGAGATTTCCACCGCGATGGCTTGCAGGTTCGTGCGCAGCGTTAGAACGCGCGACGACACATGATGTGGAACCAGCAGAGCAACACCGCGGCAGGCTCTACTCCCGTCATCGTAGTCAATACGAAACAGGGAATGTCGCCTAATGTTCCATGTCTCCGAGGGCTTCGTGAAAGTTTCCTGGAGTGCCACGCAAACAGGATGATAGCGATTGATTAAATCCTTTAGATCTTCGTAATTGGATCTAAGACCACGAATGTTCCATTGAATAATGTTGGCCATAAATTTTAAATGGATGTAGACGGTTCAAGGTCCTTGAACTTATTTCGGTCTAATTTCCGGCGAGTACCACCGGATTCTGGCGGATTATCGAGATCCATGTCACCAATTGATTTGTCATCAAGCAGTGACATGTTTTGTACTGTAGGGTTCTTCTTTGCTCTCTGAATGGCTTTTCTTGAATATCCGGTCTTGAATAGTTTAATTTTAGATTTATTTCCACTATTGAATTTTGGTTTAGTAGCTGTAGTTACTTTGAATGTGTTCCACTGTTGCTTTTCCTGCTTCTTCGGAGGTGGTGGACTCTTTCCGTATTCCAGCAGAGCAACAGCAGCCACAACTATTACATGGTTGGTTAAATGATGTTTGAGTGGATGTATCAGCTATGGGTTCGGTCTGAGTTGTCACAGATGCTTTGGTGACATTGTTAGTCTTATTAGCTGTTGATGGATTTGTTACCATATTAGAGTATGATGTACTAGCTATTGGAGTTTGGTTAGGGATTACACGACGGCGTGCTTCAATATATGAGATGTTATTGAGAACCTTGATCTTCTGGATCTCTTTTTCCTCATTCCATTTCGGACATTTCCTGTCAAATGCGGGGTGGTCGCCACCGCAATTGACGCACTTGAATGGTGAATTAGTGCAGCTGTCCGAAATGTGGTCCCTCTCACCGCACTTTGCGCAGGTGGGTTGACCACGGCACGCCATTCGTGAGTGACCGAATTTTTGGCAGTTGAAACATCTTACAGGGTTAGGTATGTATGGCCGGATATGGAGGTTATAATAACCGATTTTGACATCTTTCGGCAATGTTGGGGATGAAAATGTCAGAATTATATTACGTGATGGAGCTAGATTGCCATCTTTGCGGCTCATGATATGTTTGGCAGATGTTACGCCTTGAGACGCTAGCTCCTGGGTTAGTTCATCTTCATCCATGTTAATTAAGTTAGGGTCTGAGATGACGCCACGTGAATAATTCAACGTGGGATGGATTTTGACTGTTATGGGAATGTCTCCGAGAGATGTGAGCTTTTGAATGAGTTCGGCTTGTTTGGAAGTGTTGGTTTCGACGAGAAGGTCTCCTGAACGGAGAGCCTTCACTGATTTCAGAGTTCCAACTGCGCCATAGAGAGCTTTATCTATCAAGAATGGTGATACTTTTGACAGCTGTTTATCGGTATCAGAACTATGCAAAAAGAAGAATGAGACAGATGACAGATTTGAAGAAGCGGTTTCTGTGACAATTGTTTCACTAAGAGCAGTTCTTTGTCGTTTTGGTGCATTTTTTGTTTTTCCCATATTTGAATGGGTATTGTTCCACTCTCACCCACCATGCCCACCATGGAGCCCTACAAGGGGACGCGCCCACGTAACCGGTGAAGGTTAGTAGCAACGTCAGGTTAGGTGAGAGCTATACACCACCAAAGCAGGCGAGCAGACGCTTTCAAGATCCAAGATCGTCGTGAAGCAGCACCAACAAACCTCAACGACGTCCGGCAGGCCCGGCCCCTCTACCTGCCCAGTAGTGTAACCCCTTCAGCCACCGAGGCGACCACAGCCGATTGACCTGGACGGGGCTAATCCAAGCCTCCCGTTTCGGCTGAATCCGAGGCCAAAGCTAGCGCATCAGGCTAACCAGGATCCCCATCTCCAGCCTTACGGGTCTCCACGCACGGCAAACACGCAGGTAGACAGCGTCCCGGATGGAGCATACGCTAGAAGCAATGCCCCATCCGGGAGGACCCCTCCCCGCCTGAGCGGGGCCCACAATGAGGGGTTGGACACAGAAGACAAACATGTACAGGACAAAACGAGACGCAAGACATGTACTGCAAGATGTGTAGAAATAAACGTGTAATTTGGGCTATTGAAGGTGAAGTATATGAGCACAAAAAGCGATGACAATGACGTGTGATAGATTTGGCGTTACCCAGGGTGCACCACGAGGAGGCCTATCACATTACACCCCCCCAAATCGGTGACCCTAGTTGCATCCGGGACAGTGACACCATTCAACTGGTAAGAGAACCGTGGGTTGTTCGAACCAAAAGGAGCGACCATGCACTTGTCATGCTCCATTCCTGTTTAGACTGGTCTGGAGCCACTCCCTATCGCTTTCATTCCCGATTACCCCCATTAGCTTCACATCATCTGCGAATTTGCTAGTAATCCCATCGATACCGTGATCGAGTTTGTCGATAAAAAGTATGGGGCCAAGGACATTTCCCTGAGGAACTCCACTTGTGACGTCTGTCCAACCAGAGAATTTCCCGTTCGACATAACTTGCTGCGACCTATCTCTTAACCACAATTCTATCCAATTCAGCAAGTTGCCCCCAATGCCGATCTCGTGTAAACGCTTCAAGAGTTTACCATGTTGGACCCGATCGAATGCCTTCTGGAAATCAAGGTAAACAACATCTACATTTTTGCTCTTACCCAAAGCCTTAGTCACGTGATCATAGAAGCAAAGGAGGTCAGTTACACATGGCTTCCCCTTCCTGAACCCATGCTAATTATCCGAAAATACTTTATTCTCGTCTATCCACTTCACAAAACTGCCTTTTGATGATGATTTCCAAAATTTTCGAGAGGGAGTTCTTCAAACTCACTGGACGATAATTGGACACAGCTTCTCTGTTACCCTTCTTAAATATCGGAACAACGTTAGCAAGTTTCCAATCTCTTGGGACGATACCCTCAGCAACACTACTCCAGTATATCTGTGCGACTGGACCCAACAATTCATTAGCACATTCCATGAGGACCCTGGGATAGATATCATCTGGTCCTGGTGCTTTGCTTGCACATACATTTCTTAGAAGATATAGGACCTCCACGTGTTCTACTTGAATATCGTTGAGTGTTTTATTACCCCATGCAACACCCGTATATCGAATATCATTATCTCCATTAAAAACCGACGCGAAAAAGTCATTAAAAGCATTACACATGCCTACATTGCTCTCTAACCTACAGCCTCCTATCGAGAGGGGGGCCAACCGTCCCCTTACATCCATCCGAACACTTCTCTTACATTAGAGAAGTGGGGGGGGAGGGAATTTTCAGTGGTTTTCGTTCATTTCAATACAAAATCTAGAAAGTTCGAAAGACACCATCTGTCTTATAACACTTTAGTGACAAAAGGAAAAAAAAATCAGGATGTAACACCTCTCGTGGTAGACTCGGTGGCCGCTATCTGGAAGAGGAGAGGGTGGGGGGCCTCTGAAGGCTTCTGTCCTGGAACTCAATTCCTTTCTACTTACATAATAATGCGTACATGTATCATTATATCGGGGCACGATCGTAAAATTTGTTATTATATCGGGGTCCGACTATATTCATCAGACATAAAACACCAAAAAAATTCCAAATTAGTTTTCTTATATAAAAGGAATAATTTCAAAGTTTGTACTTACAATATATTATGGATACAAGTGGTAAAAATATCCATTTCTTGAACTTTGGTTGACAGGTCGGTGCTTTTAGCAAGTGGGCGTCAAAAACGAGGTGCTATGTATACTCTATCACCCACCATTTTATGACACGAGTTCGAGCACCCCTCAGAGAGTTAATAAAATTAATTTATATATCATTATTTCTCTCTCAAAAAATTCGAGTCGCGCAGCCATAGATTTGAAAGTGTGGTGGGGGGGGCACGATTATGTCGATTAATATACACAAATACATTAGATCAGTCTACTTTAACTTTGACGCTGGGAGAAGGGGATGCATATCTCCGCCCATGCACGCACCGACATTTTTAAAACACTTCTGATGCACTGCTTTTCGGGTATATGTATTATAGCCGGCTGTTTCGGAGGGTATTGCTGTTCCTGATTTTAAATAAAGGTAGTTAATGGAAGAGCTAGCGCTGCCAGGATGGCTAAAAAAGAAAGGTCCACTGCATAGCACCAAACGAACTCTCTCCGGTACCAAGTGGGGTTGGTTATCAATCCGACAGCTGTCACTTCTATCAGTTCAATAGACGTTACATGTCAATAGTCGCCACAAGCAGACGAGAGTTCATAGATTGTAAGAGAGAGAGAGAAGGAGGGGGTGTTTGTGGTGTTGTTTATCCCTTTAGGTCTCTCTCAAACCTTCGACTATAAACAAAAATATAGTAAAGCAATAAAGGAGCAAATGGGCGTCTTATCTTCAGCTCACATCGAAAAAACTGTACCATTTAATTAATTTTCTAACGCGAGTTCCACCTGCACAGGTTCCAGTAGTGTACGGCGAGGATTACACTATAAAAGTTTGATAAAAAATACTATATAGAACTTGAAGATTGCATTTAAGTTTTATGAAAGAAATTTTTAAAAACTTTTATTGAGGAATCCCGGCCTTTGTCAATAAATCTTCATTTTTAGAAAAATCGAAATAGAAGTTCTCAAAACAATGGTAGGTATCACGACCAGCGCACACAACGGCTACACTTCGACTGCTGGTGTAAAGGCAACATTAAACTGGCACACTAAACTGACGTGGTGTGATTGAACGTCATGTCAGAGACGTTGTGAATTGTGATTCGTGGCACATAATTTGTACGTCACAGAATTTCCACGAATAAGATTTCACAAATTCAACATCGTAGTGTGTTTCGGTCTTAATGCATCACACCAGTGTGCACACCATATAATTTTTGATATGATCCCGCACCATCTGACGTCACGTGGTTACACGTCACGTCATAGTAGTGTGTATCCGCCTTCAGACTAGTCATTTGTTGCGGGCAAAAAAAAAAAATATGTAATTTGCATATATGTAGGACTGTTCGTGGCGCTGTTGCATGTTGCAATCTATATACACTGCTCAAAACAATTAGGGGAGCACATGGTTTTAACAAAATTACGCAAAGATGTATACCGATAAGTAACATAAAATGAATCCTAGCAGGAAACGGAAGAAGAAAACTTCATATGCAAATCAAAGTTTATGACGTCAAAAACCAGAAAAAGGAGATAAGGGCAGAAATCGGGATGTTGCAGAAACGACTGTTTTACTGCCGTAACTGTGAAATTCGATTGCACAGTATTGTTTTTTTAGACAAGGTGACTTGAGGATGTCTCAACAACGTGATTTACCGAAATCCATGGCATGGCGTGTTATAGGCAGACTGGAATCCGGGCAAACACAACGTAGTGTCGCGGACGCTGTTGGAGTCGCCAGAAGTGTTGTTGCAAGGCTGTGGAATCGATTCCAAGAAACAGGAAATGTTAGACATCGACCAGGGCAAGGTCGGCCAACTGATGACCGGTATGTACGGTTAACAGCCCGTCGAAACAGAACAGAGAAGGCTACGCAGCTGCAAAGACGGTTGCTCTTGGCAACAGGACGAAGGGTGTCCAGCCAAACAGTACGTAATCGGCTTCATGAGGGAGGGCTCTATGCACGTAGGCCAATGGTCTGCATTCCGTGGACCCCATGCCACCGTGCGGCCCGAAGAAGATGGGCTGCTGAACATCGAGATTGGGAGCAACATGATTGGAGCCAAGTGCTGTTTACAGACGAGTCCCGATTCAGTCTGGAGTGTGACACCCGACGTGTTCTGGTATGGAGGGACAGGGGCATTCGAAATAACCCCGCATTCGTTCGTGAAAGGTCACAATACAGACGAGCTGGTTGGATGGTATGGGGTGGAATCAGCATAGGAGGACGTACGGACCTGCATATCATTCGGAATGGCACTCTGACAGCCCGAAGGTATGCAGACGAGATACTGCGACCTCATGTCATCCCTTACGCTGGAGCCATTGGAGATTCCTTTGTTTTCCAGGATGATAATGCCCGACCGCATAGAGCTCGTCTGGTGGAGAACATGCTTGAAGCTGAAACAATACAGCGTATGGAATGGCCAGCGTGCTCTCCTGACCTGAATCCAATCGAGCATGTTTGGGACGACGCATTGCTGCGCGACCAAGGCCGCCTGTTACTGTCCGAGACTTGCAGATTGCACTTCTTGAGGAGTGGAACAGTATTCCCCAAAGTCTGATCGATAACCTCATCGCATCCATGGCAAACAGGTGTGCAGCAGTCTTAGCTGTTCGAGGAGACCACACGCCCTATTAAAACTCATGCATCATGTCTAAACAGTACTTTTTTTTATTTATTTATTTATTTATACAATATTGTTGGCCCTTGTGCCTATACAAGAGGATGCGATTGAGAATGACAAAGATATTGTTTGATGTTGGATAAAAAACTATTGATAGAGGGAGATTCAACAATAGAGCTTGGGAGTTTGTTCCATTCACCAATGGTATGAGGAAAGAAGCTGTATTTAAAGCAGTCAGTGGAAGCAAAAATAGGTTTTATTTTAAGGGAATGGTCGAGTCTTCTAGAGATGTGAGATGGTTTGGCTAAGATACCAGAAGTATCCATGTTTAACTGACCATGGAAAATTTTATAAAGCAATGTTAATCGAGAAATGAGACGAAGAGTAGAGAGAGGGAGGAGATGTAGTTCATTTTTAAGTTCGGACACAGAAATGAAAGATGACCAGCAGTCGTGAACAAATCGGGCGGATTTATTTTGAATTGATTCAAGTTTGTCTGTATTACTGGAGGTGTAAGGGTCCCAGATTTCAGCGGCGTAGGAGAGGACTGGGGATATATAAGTTTGGTAACAGAGAAGTCTGATATCCCGAGTAGAGTGTTTAAGATTGCGGCGGAGGAAGAAAAGTTTGTTAAGACACTTCTGGTAAATGTAGTCGATGTGTTTGTTCCAACGTAGGTCGGCTGAAATAATGACACCAAGGTATTTGATATGTGAAACTTGGGATAACGGTAAATGATTGATGGAGTAGGAGTATTCAAGAGGAAGAAGTTTACGGGTAACTTTCAAGTGAACCGTTTTTGAGATATTCATTGGCATTTGCCATAGGGAACACCAGTCGGCGATGGAAGCCAGGTTATGTTGGAGAAGTTCTTGATCAGATTGATGGTGAATGATACGGTAAATTACACAGTCATCAGCAAAAAGTATAGTGGTGCAGTTGAGGGATTCAGGAAGGTCATTGATATAAATTAGGAAAAGTAACGGGGAGAGGACCGATCCTTGAGGGGTCCCAGACTTCACGGAGGCGGATGATGAGTTTGTTCATTTTAATGATCATAACTGTTTACGGTGTTTTAGGAAAGCGTCCACCCAATTAAGTAATTGAACGTTAAGGCCAAGGCGGGAGAGTTTGAGGAGAAGTTTATCGTGGGGAACTTGATAAAAACCTACAAACTGATATCGTATTCCTAGATTTCTCTAAAGCCTTTGATAAATGGCTTCAGAGAGGTCGTGGATGAAGAGGGCCAGTTGAGAGGTAGTAGAGAGAGATTGTCTAAAGCCGTGTTGGTTGGGGAAGAAGAAGCTGATGGAGTCTAAGTGGATACGGATTTCTTTTGCTACAATATGCTCGAAGATTTTACAGCAGGAGGAGGTGATTGCTATTGGCCTGAAGTTAAGGGGATCGGAAAGTGAACCCGTTTTGTGGATAGGAATAATTTTATTGATTTTCCAGTCGTTCGGGAGGGTAGCAGAATTTAGTGAAACATTGAAGAGGATTAAAAGATAGTCGGCGACTTCATCAGCACAGAATTTAAGAATAGAATTTGGGATGTCGTCAGGGCCAACAGAATGGGGTTTCAGTTTTTTCAAAAGTTTTAGGATACCTTGTTTAAAGAAGGATATAGGGGGTGAGTTGTGGATAGAATCAAAAAAAGAGTATTGGGGAGGAGAGGGGTCTATTGAGAAAACCGAGCAGAAAGCTAAATTGAATTCGGTAGCCATCTCTGAAGGAGAAAATGTATATTTATTTGAACTTCTCAGGGAAGTGGGACCAACAGATTTAGGTCTAAGGTAACTCCAGAATTTTGTTGGATTGGTTTTTAAGTAATGGGGTAGAGAATGAGAGAGGTATCTGGACTTTTGGACGGAAATGAGGTTTCTGAGGTCTCGGGTGGAGGCTGAAATTATGGATTTGAGTGAATTGGATTTGTTAGTTTTATATTTGAAGGCGATTCGGCGGATTTTCCTCTTTAAATGAATAATATCTCTGGTGATATTATTAAAGATGGCACGGATTAAAAAAAGACTTAGCAGAAACATTTTTAATTGGAACTGTAGTTAAGCATTTGTCTATAATACATTTAAAAGAGGTCCAGAGGGTGTGGATATTGTTAGAAGAGGATATGGATAAGAAATCATTGAAGTGAGAGCAAAAAATATTTTGCATAAGTGGATAATTTGCCTTGTTGAAATTACGTTTAGGGGCGAGTTTGTAGGATGGGATAGAGTGGCGGAGGGAAAAGTTAATGACTGGGATATTATGGTCGGTAAATTTTTCAAGAATAATTTCCAGTTGTTCAAAAAGGTGGAAATCAGGAGAGGGAGGGAAATAGACAGAAAAGATGGCAAGTGGGGGACAGTTGGGTTGAAGCCATTCGGCTCCAACAATTTCGAGTTCGGAATCTAACAGAATTTCAGTTAAAAGGATAGATTTTTTGAAAATAAGTAAGACCCCGTCCCCCCGAGAGTTTCTATCCTTTCGAAAAGCATTGTAATCGGGTGGCAAAATTTCGGAATTAGAGATTGTATTATTTAGCCATGACTCTGTAACACCAAGAAAATGGGGATTATGGATGAGTAAGAATGATTCTAGAAAATCAGTTTTATTTTTCAGGCTGCGAGTGTTAATAGTTCCCAACTGGAAGGTATTTTTTAATTTGGAGGTTGTGTAGACGAAAGGGTTGCTCGGGGGGAGTAGCCTAAAGGGGGTACCGAGGAAATATGGGAGGAGAGGGAGGGCATAGAAAGGTTCGAAGCAGCATGAGCGGGGAAGATGGGGCGGATATCATTAATATCGGGATCCCAGACATATTTGGTATTATTTATGAGTGCAAAATTGTGGATAAGTTTTACTTTAATGCCTTCGTCACGGTATTTTTGACTGGCTCTCCAAATTTGACCACGAAGCTTGCGTGTATCGAGAGAGAAATCTTCTGAGATAGATATGTTGCTGTTTTTAAGTTTCGAGGCATTTTTTAGAATCTCACTTTTTATTTTGGTAAGTCTGGATCCGTGGGTCTTTTTGGAACCTAATCTGTGACAGCGGTCTATCTCACTAGGTGAAATATTTATGTCAATATAATATATGTGAAATATTTATGTAATACTTTTTTTTATCGTTTACATGTAACCAAATTGTTGCCCTAAATCATCTTTTTTCACGTCTTTTTTCTGTATTGCGCATTGATACGCGTGTACTATCCATTGTATGCCAATACGTGGCTGTCTCGCACGGTTTTCTTCACTTTTTTGCTTGCTCCCCTAATTGTTTTGAGCAGTGTATTTCACGCTCTTTGTTGTGTGAATACGTTTATCAACATAAGTAGTAGCTGGCTGCCGTAACTCGATTTTTATTTTGTTGAGTTTGAATGTTGCAATTAAATTCCCATCGCATCTTGATTGCGAGTATTTCTATTATGGAGACGGATATTTGCTGAATAGATGGATTAAAATATAGTTACGATCATCAAGTTATACTGGTGATTGCTAAAGTGGTTAACTCGGACGAAGAACTACATGTGATTTTCAAATGGTAAGTCGACTGTTTTTTGGCTTGGGATTGAATTTTGGCACCGAGCATTGATTTTTTTTGCCGGTCTGATTCCTGTTGACTGATTGCCACTGACCATTTTTAGTATAACTAATATTTACATATATTTTCAACAGCACGTAGATTTTTAATATTTCATAGTAATTATATACTTTTCTGCTAGTAATATAATTTTTGAATGTTTATAAGATCTAATTTTTTTATATATATATTTTGGAATATATAATTATACATTATTTTGCTAATTTTATTAAATTGCTTTTTAATGAATAATTCTGGTGATCATACTTGCCCGGGCGAAGAAATTGTAAAATTGGCTTTCAGGGCCCCGCCATTTGGGATACGGATCCAGAATTATGGTTCACTCAAATCGAGTAGAAATTTTGTTCCTCGCATTACTGCTAACAAAATAAAATTCCATAACTTGATCGCGAGTTAGACATTAAGATCCTAACGTATGTGAAGCAATATTGTCCAAAATCCTCCGATAGCAAATGCGTACGAAACTTTGAAATTTCGCAATCTGAAGTTTCTCAATTCAAATAATTGCTGCAGGATTTGCAACGTGGAGATTAGCGACCATCTTAATTACTTGTCGAAATGCGACAGTTAGGATCCGGAAAGATCGGCAACGATCTTTTGCGCACGCTCTGGCTGCCTAGCAATATGCAACACATATTATCATGATTATGTTCCGATACATCGTTAATTTGAGCTAGATTTCCCAACTTTTCTATTTGTACACCGACACTTTCTGCTATTGGTGGAGGTAAAAATACATTTGAGTCGCTTGAAATTGCGATTAAGGATTTAACTTATAAATTTTGAAAGGCACTCTCGATCTTGGAAAAATAAATCTAAATCTCGTGAGTGGACGGTAGTTGGGGATCGATTAAATAATGGTAAGCTTTGTTGGTATCATTTTCGATTTGGCAAAAAAGCTAGTAAATTTATTTTTTTTCCTTGTCAGTGGCAGGAAAACTAGGGAGCAATTCTGTTCTAACGGCGGCAGATAATTGCCTTTCTCCTAGCCGTTTATTTGTCTTTGACAAGTTAACGGGTTTCAGATTCCTTGTCTATTCAGGAACGGCTGTTTAATGTTTTCCTAAGAACTTGACCAATCTGAAAATTTAGAATTATTTGCGGCTAATGGCTCAAAAAATCTAGAATTGGATCTCGGTCTAAGACTACGTTTTCCATGGCGCTTCATAGTGGTCGATGTATCTCTTCCTATTATAGGAGCAGATTGCTTTGAACAGATTTGTTCTTATTTTAGACGTAAAAAATCGTATGCTCATAGATAATTCGACAACTTTGAAAGCGCATGGATTAGAGTGTGAAGGATTTTCTCTGGGGCTGACACTCATTTCAGGCGCTCCGCCTTATCATGATTGTCTTGAATAAATATCCCGCACTCTTCAATACCGTTTTGAATGGAAAAAAAAAGCCGCATAGAAACCAAGGAGGGCACCTATATTTTCTAAAGGGCGAGATCATCTCCAAAAAAAAATTCCAACCTTTTAGATCAGGGCATAATTACCTTCAATATGTAATTTGCATATTTGTAAGACTGTTCGTGGTGTTGATGCAATCTATATATTTCACGCTTTTCAACTTGTGTAGCAGCTGGCTGCCGTGCCATGTTAACTCGATTTTAATTTTGTTAAGTTTTACTAATGTTGCAATAAATGTTAAAATTAAATTCTCATCGCATCGATTCTTGATTGCGAGTATTTCTATTATGGAGTCGGATAGTTGCTAAATAGATGGATCCAAATAATTTAGTTATACTGGTGATTGCTAAACATTCTATCTGAGTGAACCAAGTGTTGTTTTGAAGAAGGGTATATGTGTTACAACGTATACATCTTGGAAACTCGGAGAGAAACGAGGCTGTAAATTTGAAAAAAAAAGTTTGAAAATCACCAGTTTTTTTTTCAATGTCGCGGGCATAGTACAACGGGAGTTATAAAAATCGGGCAATGCATAGAGCATTGAATTCCAAAGAGAACAACATCAAAAACTTCGGGCCCAACGCGCAGTGCGGTAGCGAATATATACATTCCTCTGCGGAAGATTCCTTACGTTCCTTGGCCGCAGATTGCATTGGTCAACGGTCATTTTTTATCACCTATTGTCAATTCGTTAGAAGTTCCGCAGAGGAATGTGAACAAGGTGCATGTGTGGTTTAGTAGCAGCCAGAAATCGAAATAGATGGGAATATGTGACACGAAATTCAAATTTAGCATGTTTAAAGAGGCTTGAGCCACGAGCCTCCATGTTTGCATCATATGTTTCGCGTTGAAATACATTTGTTACACTTTTTTTTTTCTGCTCCATCTACATTAAAAATATCTCACGAGTCTTTTTTTTTTCTTCAACTCAGTTAAGAAAAAAACTTACTTTTTTTGTTTACCTATGCTCTTCGTGCACGTGCCTCAGCGAGTCTATCATGTTTTGTGTTACACTACAATTTAGTTTATAATTGTTTCACAATTATATTTTGAGTGGTTATTTGTTAGTGTAATGTTTAGTGAAATTACCCATTAATTAATCATATTAGAAACATATATAAGTTACATGAACCTAGATTGAGTGTGTGGTGGTGAAGGAAAAATATCAAAGACGTGAAATTGTATACTGAACATACTAAAAGATTTAGATCAAGTTATGTGCAACAGCAGTTCATATCTTCAGTGAATATTATCAGTGTGATTACAATCTCAACGATGAATATAGAACCATTTTCGCATGAAATGGGGAAAATTCCATTGAAATGTCACTGAAAACAATAGAGGCAATGCAAAATTCATATTCACGTGTAGTGTTGTGTAATTTGTTGTGAATTCCTATGTTGTGCATCAGAAATAAATTTACACCAAGTGAATGAGAAACCTGATTTTCAAAAGATTTTTCTTAAAATCATCATAATGTGTTATTGCATATAAACATGCAAGTACATGAGATTTGTTGTTGATGGTTGTCGACAACTTTCACGTCTACTTTTGCTGACTTTGGACACAGTACTTATTTTCCATAAGAAATTGTAATGTTTTTTGTATCGTGCCACTACTTGCCATAAAAATGGAAAAAAAACAGCATTGACAATTTTTTTTTTTTTTACAACAAAAAAAATCGAGCCCCTCGACTATTATGTAAACTAATCTTTTTTTTGTCAGTTTCCTTGGGTTTGTTTTGATTTATCTCAAATATTACTCACGAACACATTAAATGTATAATACAGACAGAAAAATAAATTTTTGCCTCATTAGTTCTTCAATCTGTGGCTTTTTGCAACTTTCTGTGTCTCGAGCGTTTAAAGTGGCAGGCATCTCAAAGTATGAAAACATGATGGCAATGTTAAAAACTGATTATATTATTGAACATTGTGGCTATTTTCATGAATCTGTATGGTACTGTGTTTGAGAAAAACATAATTTCATAAAAATTCACACTTCGCAATCTTTGAACGCGTTTTTCTCAAAACATCAATTTTTGCCATTGCGCGCATGATATCTCATGAACTATGTTTGGTATGTGTCCCTTATCTAGGCGCATAAAATGAACTAAAATGATAGACATCCATCAAAATTTGAATTTTTTTTTTAATATACTTCCACTTTATATATCCTAAAGATCCTAGTTCATTGCATTAAACAAACATTTTAGGATACGAAACAAATTTTTTTTATTGCAGAAGAAATTAAGCACGCAGTGGTGGTGTTTGTTTTTTTTAAAAATTATACATGTTTTGCAAATTTGATGCATGCATATCAAATAACATACTTCAAATGTGACCCTCAAAAATTTGAAGAAATTGGACAAATCGGGAGTTTTTTAATAAATTTTTAAATATGTGTTACATTTTTCTGCATTTCTCGACTTTCATGGGTTCTGTGTCCCCTCAAATACTCTTTTTCATTTCTATTTACCTGTAGGCTTGGTGTGGATGGTGTTATAACAAATCATCCCAAGAAATTTGCTAAAGTTTTGAAGGAAAGTGAATTTGCAAGTCTTTTTCGAATGGCCACTATACACGACAATCCATGGAAGAAGTTCAGACCTCGGACTGCTGACTGGTACGACACCACTTACTCAGTAACCAGGGGGTATAACATCGCATATGACGTAGTTCTGGAAGAGGACTAACTATTCAAAGATGATGTAACTAATTTTCCTTTTGTTAAAGGAAGATTTTGTGATACACATTCTCACGATCGAGCTAATACTATCGCACAGTTGTTCTATTTGAGGATGGAAAATTGGCTGTTGAAATGAGTAAAGAATGTAAATCAATTTCAAGAAGAAAAACGTGATATTTTTGCTTTTGTTATGAAAATTAAAATTTTTTTGCTGCTTTTATACACAAGTTTTCCCTTGATTTTAAACAGGTCAACGGTGTTGAGAAATTTTATTCAATGAATGTAGTAAATATTTAACACACTAGGACCATGCCGGTCATTTTGATCATTTTCATGATGAACCAGATCATTTAGAATGCAGTTCCACGAATGTTCTAAAAAGGCTTAAATAATATGCTGCTCGACTGAGATATTTTTAGTTACACTTAGAAGGACCATCACAGGTCGATTTGACCGGTAACGTTATAGGCACCAAATATTTTGTCGAATCATGGCATCAAGCCGCCTGGCAGTCGATTGAATAGGGAGCTAGCCTCTGAAGGTCTAGGTTCGAATCTCGGTTCAGGCATGCATATTTACTAACACTAGTACGATTTGTTCAGGGAAATTGTTAGTCTCTTGGGAATACGGGAGGATCACGGTTTTTTTTAAAATTCTAATTATAAAATAATATGGCCAAAAATGTAGTGATACAAATTATAGAATCTTATTTAAAAGTTGTAGAGAGAGAAATTTGAGCACGTGATTGTTTTTCATCAATGCTTGCTGGAATACTGAAGCAGAATAACATTACTGTGGTAGGTATAACAATAAATCTGATGAAATTCATCAGAGACCCTCTATACGAGAGACGTTACATTTTTTTTTTTTTTTTTTCTGGGTAAAAAAAGGAAAATATTATTCTATATTCAATGCATTGAAATGTTGAAAAATATATTCTCAGTAAGAAAAAAATTCTGAAACCGTCAAGTTTTACAATGAAACAAGCTACAGTATAGTGTTGAACAGATGCCTCAACCAGTCACTATTATAACATAAATTTGCCATAAGTGACAAATTTAAATTTAATTGGTTTTTGATGAAATTTAATAGTTAAAATTAATTTTTTTTTCTCTATCTATATTTGTAAGTTTCGTAAGAAAAGCACGAATCCTATTATCTAACTCTTTAAATAGTCTTGCTATTTTAGTATAAGTGTAAATATTATATTTATTGAGCATCAAGTTCTTATAACTTGCAGATAGTCACAAAACTATTAGCAGCTTTATCAACGACTAATAATTTTTTTTTTGAAAATTTTTAATCTCAAAAGCTTTTCAAAGTTGCTAAAATATTTTTCTCATTCTGACCGATAACGATATAAGCTTAATTGTTTTTTTATGTCGGTATGTCAGCCGCCTGGCAGTCGAGTGGTTAGGGAACCAGCTTCTCACTGTGCAGGTCTGGGTTCGAATCCCGGTTGCACAATTCCATTGTGTACACAGGTTTTAACCTGGGATATCCTCATTGGCGAAGATCACAATGACGTCATTTAAGATCGAGGGAAATTCTAACTCCGAACCTTTCTCGTGACGTACTAGCCGAACATTACCGATTGGGAGCTATGGCTGTTACGTTTGGCAACTTACCGCCAAACACCAGGATTCATTAAAGATCACGATATATTAAAAAGATATAAAATTTTATAGCAACATAATATAATCATAATGATGATATACAATGAGCACTGCTGGCCACTCAAATTGCGACACCAAGAAAGACAAGAGATATCGCAACAATATTTATTTTGTAGATAACATGTTGACCAAACATCAAATGATTAAATTTATAGGACTTCTGTGAAGTGTGGTTCCTGCCAAAATCAGTAGCCAGAGTAGCCGCCATTGTTGGAGATCACCGCTGCCACACGCCTCGGCATTGATTCAAAGAGACTTTGGATGTGTTCTTGGGGTACAGCAGACCAAGCAGCTTCCACGCGTTGCCAAAGTTGATCTGGTGTGGCAGCTGGGGATGTAATCTGGGTCAATCGTTGAGCAACCATGGACCACATGTTTTCTATCGGCGAAAGATCCGGAGAGCGAGCTGGCCAGGGAAGCAATTCAATCTGGCGATTGACGAAGAACCTTTGGACAATGCGTGCCACGTGTGGTCGCGCATTATCCTGTTTAATAATGGCTGTGGGCAAGCCCTGAAGGTAAGGAAGGATAACTGGCTCCAACACCTTGGAGATGTAGCGCTGGCTTTTTAAAGTACCGGCAATGGGTTCCGTTCACAATCCCGACAAGTCACAATCCCGACAGATCGAAATCCCGACAGGTCAAAATCCCCACAGGGTCGAAATCCCGACAAGTCAAAATCCCGACACGGTCAGAATCCCGACACTGTCCAATTTAAAAATTCAATTTCGCCGTATAAGCCGCACTTCGTGATTTCTGTCGGGATTTGAATTTCTCGCGGTGAAGGCCGTTGGGGTGACGATGAGAATGATAAATTGTGATCAAATAAATTTTCAAATTTCAATTTCGCCGTATAAGAAGCACTTCGTGATTTCTGTCGGGATTTGAATTTCTTGCGGCAAGGGGCGTTGGGGTGACGATGAGAATGATAAATTGCTATCAAATAAATTTTCAAATTTCAATTTCGCCGTATAAGCCGCACTTCGTGATTTCTGTCGGGATTTGAATTTCTTGCGGCAAGGGGCGTTGGGGTGACGATGAGAATGATAAATTGCGATGAAATAAATTTTTCAAATTTTAATTTCGCCGTATAAGCCGCACTTCGCGATTTCTGTCGGGATTTGAATTTCTTGCGGCAAGGGGCGTTGGGGTGACGATGAGAATGATAAATTGCGATCAAATAAATTCTTCAAATTTAAATTTCGCCGTATAAACCGCACTTCGTGATTTCTGTCGGGATTTGAATTTCTTGCGGCAAGGGGCGTTGGGGTGACGATGAGAATGATAAATTGCGATGAAATAAATTTTTCAAATTTTAATTTCGCCGTATAAGCCGCACTTCGCGATTTCTGTCGGGATTTGAATTTCTCGCGACGAGGGGCGTTGGGGCGCCGATGAGAATGATAAATTGCGATCAAATAAATTTTTCAAATTTTAATTTTTCCGTATAAGCCGCGGTTCGGGATTTGAATTTCTTGCGGTGAGGGGCGTGGGGGCGCCGATGAGAATGATAAATTGCGATCAAATAAATTTTCAAATTTTAATTTCGCCGTATAAGCCGCACTTCGTGATTCCAGAGGCCTGAGTTAGGTCCGACCGTTCATCGCATACAAGTTCCAAGGAAAAATTGATATTCTTTGCCTTTGTAGTCTAGTGGGCTCACCCAGAAAGCTCGAGAACGTGGGTTTGATTCCTAGCAAGAGCACAGGTGAATTTTTCCTTCCTAACTTCATCTCGCATCAGCCAACCGTTGAAACCTTCGTATAGATAGCGGAAAGTGATATCATCCTCGGAAAATACAGTGTGTGTGGCTCAAAACAAAAAAATCTAAATTTTTCTTTGATTTCCCGTCCTTTAACTTCCAATTTGAAAGTTGTTGCATTGTCTCTCCTGATGCCAACAGAAAAATTGCATGTTTCTCAGTGCAATATTCGCTAAGATATTTGAATTCGAAAACTGGAGAAAAGTTATGAAAAGACAGCAAAAACTAATCGACAACGCTCCTTCCCCAAATTTATGCTGTCCTTTCCACCTTTCCTTCGAATTTTGAATTCAAATATCTCGGCGAACATTGTACTTGTCAACTTAGATTTTTTTTGTTGGTCTCAGGAGATACGGTGCAGTCACTTTATAATTAGAAGTTTTAAAAATTTATATTTTTTTATTTTGTTACACACTATGTTTTCACTCTCAAAACTGGTACAGGGTAATTTTTGAACGCCTTTTGAGCATTTTTTCAAACTGAAATCATCTCTACCACGGATGGTTGAGAAGACAATGGCCGTACTAACTCTTAAAGGACACCCTGTATGCAACTACACTACCACACAATTTGCATACTCTCTTCAAAGCCTTAAGACCAACTTAGAGATAGAATTTTAAGAAATTTTTTTTGGAGTCTCAACAGTATAAAATAAAACTATTGACAGAATTTTATGTTTATAGCTTCGTAGTGAGAAGGGGGGGGGGGAATTGGGGATCCGGTCCCTTCGAAATGAGAGAAAATGATTGAAATAAGGTAAAACATGGCCAAATATATTATTTGACCACCTTGTCCCCCCCCCCCCCGAATGGAATTTCTAGATACGGGCCTGACCTTCAGTGGTTGCGGCTCGGCGATGAATCAGTGAATTAAGCTGTCAAGACATGTAATTTTATACATATGAATAAAAATATTTCTCTACTATTACATTGCTTTCGAAAACCTTGAAAATTTTAAATTAAGATCTTCATGAAACGGTCTAACATTGTGCAATATCATTTGACATTTTAAGTCTATTTGAAACTTGAGCGAGAAAGAATTTCGAAAAATTCTCAAAGAAAATAATAAGGAACAGCAGTGTTTGTGGAGGATAGAAAAATCGATAAATGCCAGAAAAAGGCAACCCTGAATCCTTTGCTTTTCGCCAAGTTGGAAAAGTAAATGAATTTCCAAATTATTGATCTCCATTGATCATGGTATGCGCCACAAACCACTTGCAGCGACAAACGGAAATCCCGACAGAAATCGCGAAGTGCGGCTTATACGGCGAAATTAAAATTTGAAAATTTTATTTGATCGCAATTCACTATTCTCATCGTCGCCCCTCGCCGAGAGAAATTCAAATCCCGACAGAAATCACGACGTGCGGCTTATGCGACAAAATTAAAATTTGAAAATTTTATTTGATCGCAATTCATCATTCTCATCGTCGCCCCAACGCCCTTAATCGCGAGAAAGTCAAATCCCGGCAGAAATCGCGAAGTGCGGCTTATACGGCGAAATTGAAATTCTAAAATTTATTTGATAGCAATTTATCATTCTCATCGTCACCCCAACGCCCCTTGCCGCAAGAAATTCAAATCCCGACAGAAATCGCGAAGTGCGGCTTATACGGCGAAATTAAAATTTGAAAAATTTATTTCATCGCAATTTATCATTCTCATCGTCACCCCAACGCCCCTTGCCGCAAGAAATTCAAATCCCGACAGAAATCGCGAAGTGCGGCTTATACGGCGAAATTAAAATTTGAAAAATTTATTTCATCTTAATTTATCATTCTCATCGTCACCCCAACGCCCCTTGCCGCAAGAAATTCAAATCCCGACAGAAATCGCGAAGTGCGGCTTATACGGCGAAATTAAAATTTGAAAAATTTATTTCATCGCTATTTATCATTCTCATCGTCACCCCAACGCCCCTTGCCGCAAGAAATTCAAATCCCGACAGAAATCGCGAAGTGCGGCTTATACGGCGAAATTAAAATTTGAAAAATTTATTTCATCGCAATTTATCATTCTCATCGGCGCCCCAACGCCCCTCGCCGCGAGAAATTCAAATCCCGACAGAAATCGCGAAGTGCGGCTTATACGGCGAAATTGAATTTTTAAATTCGACCGTGTCGGGAATTTGACCCTGTCGGGATTTTGACCGTGTCGGGAATTTGACCCTGTCGGGATTTCGACCGTGTCGGGATTATGACCCACACCCACCGGCAATACGTACTAGAGGAGTGCGAGAGTGATACCCGGTGCAGGACCAGTCTAGCGGTGCATATCGCAGCTGTTCAGCATCCTCTCTCCACGGTGTCTCCAGACTCGAATCCGACCATCGTGGTGTTGCAGACAGAAGCGTGACTCGTCAGTAAAGACAATTTCATTCCATTGTGCCGTCCACATCCTTCTTTCATCGCACCATTGGCGGCGGAGACGTCTGTGGTTCTGCGTCAAGGGTAGACGAAGCAATGGACGTCTTGCGGACAGACCACTCTGCTGTGTCAAGGGTAGACGAAGCAATGGGCGTCTTGCGGACAGACCACTCTGCCGTAAACGGCGCCGAATGGTACGCGCAGACACTGGATGATGCGGTACAGACTGAATGTGCTGTGCTATGGTTCGTGATGTGGCTGAGCGATCCGTCAATGCCATACGCACAATACGCCTGTCATCACGTGAAGTGGTGCACTGAGGTGGATGCGATCGAACACGTCGGTCCGTCATACCCTCCTGCATCCAACGATCACATATCCGCATTACAGTTGCTTGGTTTCGTCCAACACAACTACCGATTTCCCTGAAAGATAATCCACAATCTCGGTAGGCCACTACCTTGATCAAAAGATGATCGTTTTCTTGAAAAAACCACAAGAAAAACACAATTGCCGTACTTCAAATCGTCGAAATCTCCAAGCCTTAAATAGCGCTTTGAAGTGGCGCCACAGGCGCGCGTGATGTGCGTCTGCGCTGAAATTCTAATCATTTGCACATCTCGCCTCCGCTAATGCATGTTGTAAATTTCATATTATTTGTATGCTTCCTTCAGGGTGTTGCATTTACGGTGGCCAGCAGTGTATATTGATATATGTATATATATTGAGTTTCCATTCTTGGAAATCTTCAACAGGCCAATCGTATTTACGAGAAATTTTGGAAATCAATTTGAAATATCAATTAAAATTTTTCTCAGAAAGCTTAAACTTGGTACCAAGCGACATTAAATTTCTGAGCTCATATACCGCGCTCAGAAATTTAATGTCTCCTCCACTAGAACCGCGGAGTGGGTCAATTTGACCCAAATTGAACTTCGTTTTCATTTATCTCGAAAACTTAGGCGCAGATGTTGAAAAACTTTCGTGACTTTTCATATCATAATAAAATTTTCGTGTATTAATATTCATATCTTCACATTTCGTGTTTCAGGGCTATAAGCACTTGTACCTGGTATCGCGTCAAAACATCGTCGTGACAAAAGCATCGCACGTCAAAACATCGTTTCAAAAAAACATCGGATATTTTTAATTGCGCTTCATTATTTTATTATTGCTTTATTCCTTAAGATTATACGCTATCGCATATTTTTCTGAGATTTTATTACAGAAATAATAAAGGTACAGGTGAACTTGGCTAGTTCGAATATCAGGAATTCCCTTTGAGTTTTTTGCAAAAACTTCAATTCACTGTTGAAATTACTTGTTTAATTCGATTTCCCCCCCCCCCCCACAACGTTTTGGACAATTCGATGTTTGATGCAGATAATGTCATTTGCAAAATGTCTCTCATATATGTGTGTGTGTTACTGCCAAAGCCCGAAGTTGTCTAGTTCTTGAACTGGCCGGCACAGGCGAATTTCGGACTTTCGTTAAGCTTTGGCCAATCCCTATATGTCGATCATTATATATCACTCCATAAATGCATCACCATAATATTGATATTCTGATTCCTTTGATAGTTAAGGTTGCCATTATTATACGGTTAGCTTTGGATAATCATAAGTGGTCATAATTATCACAAAAAATACGTGAGGATGACCCCGAATCATAGGAATCGATATATAGGGACAGTTCAGAACCCGACCTTTGGACATTGGCCGGGTCAACTGGCCAACTTCGGCAATAACATGTATATGCATATACAGAGTGAATCCTATTCTGCCAAATGAAAGGTGGGAGGGGGTGATAGAAAAATCCAAGTGGAACATGAAACACCCTTACAACCCTGTCCTATCTTGAACCGTTTCGAGTTATGGTGGATAATCGATTATGGAAAAAAAAACACCTGCACGCAAACTAAGCGCATGTTTGGGAAGAACATAAAAATCCTATAAAGTGACACTAATTACATCCAAATGTCTTGATTAAGATTGGCGAAGTTCCGAATCGAATTGTCGCCAAAATTTCTAATCACCAATTCCGCAAACACTCTTGTACCTACTACAATTGGTTAAATTTATCAAAAACTTGTCCACTATACCAGCTTTCGAAAGAGCCTACAATAAACAATATTGGTGTTCAGGAGAAACCTGCCTTTGTTTGCAGTTTGATGAAGAAAACTATAGTGAATGGTTTATTAATTTAACAGTTTACCAGAAAATTCGTACCCCTTTTTTTGGAATCTGGAAACCATATTTCCATGATGGTGTGGTGCGAAATGTCTCCCCGGCTCAAAAAGCGCCTAATAACGGCTCTGGGTACAGATAATACAAAACCGAGGATGATGTCACTCTCCGCTTATCCATACAAAGGTTATTAATAGCTAGCTGATGCGAAGATATATTGTGGAAAGAGAGAAGCTTCAACTGCGCTTGCGGGGAATCGAACCCACGACCTTTCACTCTCCGGGTAAAAGGACGTGTTCAGTGCACACGAGGTCCAAGGAAAGACTGAGATATTTGTTGCCTCTGTATAGTCTAGGGTGGTGGTTCTGAACCGGGGGCCATGGAGGAAAATATCGCAAAAGGTGACTCATGACTGCTGATAAGGGGGCCATGAGGAAATTTATTAAAAGAGTGGCCAAAAAAATTTAATTTCAAACAAAATGCATAGAATATTTTTTTTCGCAATTTTTTCCCTATTTAAGTAATCGTAAAATAAAGATTTGATTGATTTTTGATTGGGGGACAGAATATTTCAATGCCAAGCCTAAGGATTTGAGTAGTTGAAAGATAAAATTTTTGATATTTCAAGTGCTAAATTTCAAGACTTTCACAAAAACAAGCACAATGATTTTTTTGCGTGTGTGTAACCAATTTCTCATAAGTAGGGCTCCGATTTTTACCTAAAGATGAAACGTCGTTGCTGATGAATTATTAGCTGCTACGTTTCTTCTTTAGGTCATAAAAATCAAAGCCCTTGTCATAAACTTGTGTTATCAATAATTATAAGGTTTCGAGGTGAATGTACTGTATATACGCATACAGTGTCACTTTATTGACAGTGATTGACAGTAACATTTATTTGAAGACAACCAACCAAAAAATAACGTTAAATGCGGATAAAACGGTTTTTTTTGGCGTCAAAAGAGACGGGGCAAGAACATTGTAATTGAATTTTTGAGCACACGTGTCCGTATAAAAAGTTAACATTTTTATTTTAATAACTATACACTCCCTTGCAAACATGAATGGCATATCTGAGTACTACACGTTATTTGGATAATTTTTCCAATTGAAAGTATTCCTGTAGGGTGAACGCGGTTTGCCAGTAAACACATTGATTGAAAATAACTTATTATATATTTTATTTTACTGTGTTTTAATTTTCATAAATTAAAAATAAATTCAAACACACTTATACTGCAAACAATATTTGAACTATTGTCATTTAACGGGAAAACGGGGAGGGGGGGGTAGGAAATTGATCATGGTCGCAAGGGGGCCACAAGAATGAAAAATGGTTGAGAACCGCTTGTCTAGGGCGTTCACTCGATTAGTGAAAGGAAGTGGGTTTGATTCCCCGTAGGGGCAGTTAAATTTTCTCTTTCCAAAATATATCTTCGCATCAGCTAGCTGTTAAAAAAAACCTTTTTTTTGTATAATACAGAATTTATAAGAACACTCTCAATCCTTCGAATTCGGCCTTGGACAATGAACAGAGAGAACTAATATGTGTGGAAACAGTCGAACACAGACATACACATGACAGTTTAGTTTTGTCACAACCAAAGCCGCTTGAAAGTTTAATGCACTTTTTGTTCAACTGGTAACCAAAGCTGCACTAAAAAAAAGTAATGGAAATCACCTCATCCCAATTTTTAATTTTAAAATTTTTCATAAGGCCATGTTCAGGCGATGTTTCGGCGTGCAATGTTTTGACGTATTTGGCGATGTTTTTGTCCGCGATGTTTTGACGTATTTGGCGATGTTTTTGTCACGGCGATGTTTTGAAAAGCGATGTTTTTGTCAGGGCGATGTTTTGACGTAGACCCCTTGTACCTAAAACCGCGGTTTGGGTCATTTTGACCCAACGTACTATTCTATAGGAAAAATGGGGGTGTAGAATTTTCTTGGAAGTGGTTACCCTTTCTAAATGAAGACGGTGAAGAATAAAGGTCTTTCAAGGCCAATTCATTGTCAGAGCAGATTATCTTTTTTTGAATGGGAGAATGGCACAAGTGGAGCTAAATATTTTTTCCCCTATGTAAACTGGAATTCTGACGAGACACAAGCTTTTACTTTCCCAAAATCACTCAGCACGCTTCATCTGGCAGTCGATATTCGCAGTAGAAGCCCCAAAAAGCTTCCACACAAACTATTTCACACAAACTATTTCACACAAACTATAATTCAACAACGTGTAACGATCGTAGTTGTAGCGATCAAATGCCCAAAAATATTCGGTGAAGGTGCATCACAGAAGTTTTCTACAACATCCTGGATCTCACTATAAAAATATTCCTGTATTTTGTATAGAGCAGTACAGGAGGGAAAACTATTTTTCGAAAGCAGTTCCTCTAAAATCTTATTGAAGAGCTGCGTTCATCATACGTGTTGCCCTTGCGCAAAACGTTCGTGCGTTCTTGATCAAAATACAGTAAAACCTCGTTAAAGGTCTGGACACACATATCCGCACCGTGCCAGCACCGTAGCTCGGGCGTCAGTTGGCCGTGACTCGGCTCGTTCCTCTTCAGACCACACCTTTCCGTGTGTTGCCCGTGTCGCTGCCGCATGCTGACTACGAAGCTGTGTCGATTGCTTCAAGGCTTTAACGCAGCCGGTACGGTGTAATCAAAATGTTCAGTAAATTAATTAAGAGTGATTTGGTATCACAGAGTAATAATACTATAGAGTGCGCGCGAGGGGTTACAATGTGAAGCAAAGATCCGGAGTCACGTGACTCCGGTCGAAAGGCTGGTCAGGGAATCTCGCTGGCAATGCTTTCCTTATGGCTGTTCGTATGACGATCTCCAAGTGCTGTCTTATTTTTCATTAGAATGGTCACCACGTGTGCAGCTTTCGGATGTTCGGAACGGTTTAGGAAAGGAGGAACATTATCCTTTCACAAAGGAATACTTTTTTGCTTATTCCCCTTCTTATAAATTAAAAATTGGAATATTAAATTGACGATGCAATGGATTTCTGACGTAATCTCAGTTTTTAACGACTCCATTTTGGATTTAATTCAATTAAAGTTCCAATGTCATGAATCATTATTAAATGTTTTAATTGAATTTTTGGCAATAAATGATTGAAATTGTGAGTTTTATGAAGTTTTAACTGAAATATACGTCTCCGCGAGATTTGGCGAGCTAGTGAGTTCATTCGAGTTTTGCTCAACTTGGAAGAAAATATGCTTTTCAGAAGGAGAAATTTATGAAAAATATTCTATTTAAATAGAATGTGAGGAAAACTTCCCCCCCCCCTCTAGACAATTGCAGTTTTGCATAAAAATGCATAACAACCTCTAAAAATAATAGTATTTTTACCCCTCTTCGTAACGGTTATGTTTGCATATGCTGATAAATACAGCAAAAGCCAACATAAACTAAGCCGATGAAAAAAAATCTCTCTCTATCTTCGCATTTATTATTAATTTAATTTTTATGGCGAAATATGTGCAGTGCACGCATCTCATACGGACAGAACTAAGTTGTTGAAATAAAGTGATATTTCAGCATGGATTTTTTCCATATTCATTAAACTTACTAACTTCATTTTGAGAATTATTCGATTCATTCGTAAAAAGTGATAAATGCTACGAAATTCATCAAACTTACTAAAAATATTGGTAATTATGCATATATTTACCAACTATTATGCATAATTTCTGAAGATAACGCGTTTGGGATGGCGACCGAGTTGATTTGATAACGCTCATCTGACTCCACTCTAATTAAAAGACGACTTGTCACAATCACCAAATTAATTTATTTACAAAAAATGCACACACACGAAAAAACATCAACATGTCATTTACACTCACTCGCAACCACTGAATATTTCTTCTTTCCGTCGCTTGGCGTGCGTAACCTGCGTAGTCACTTTTTACGCCAAGCGTTGGCGAAACTCCGCCACACAACTCCCCCGCCAGTCTCACACTTCATTTGTGAGACGAAACCGAACTTTACGACCATATCGGGAGATGTAAGTTTTGTTCTTATCACTGGAACTGTCACTGGAACGTGATGAGTCATCCTGAACGGCTTTATCCAACAGCAAAAATGCCGGCTTTAATCTGTCGATGTTGACCACCTTTTCTTCGTCGTTTACTTCCACCACGAAGTCCTTGGTCAATCTGCGCACAACACGGAATGGACCTTCGTACGGGCACTGGAGAGACTTCTTGAAGGGACCACGGCGGATGAAGACATGAGTGCAGGTGGTGAGCTCCTTCGGGACGTAGATCTTTGGAAGTCCATGCCGCACAGGATTCGTTGGTTTCAGAGAGCTGATGATCCTTTGCAATCGGGCAATGTAGTCGGGAGGGTTAGACAATGGCTGATCGTCGTACAGCTGACCAGGAAGACGAAGCGAGGAACCATAAGTCAGCTGGGCTGTCGAGGCATCAAGGTCACTCCTATATGCTGACCTTAACCCAAGAAGAACCAATGGGAGAGCTTCATACCAGTCTGAGTCGAGGCCTTCCAGGACCTGTTTTATCATATGACACATCAATGCTTGCTTGAGTGGCCTATGGAACCTTTCCACCATTGCATTGCACTGTGGCGTATATGCAACGGTCCTTGCAATTTGGATGCCAAGCATTCGGGAAAGAGCCTGAAAAAGACCAGATTCAAATTGTCCACCCCTGTCGCATGTTACCCTCTGAGGTGTACCAAATCGTGCAATCCACCCATGTACCAACGCTCTGGCGACACTTTCAGCCGTCATGTCGGATAGTGGCACTACCTCGGGCCATCTCGTGAATCTATCTACCATCGTTAGACAGTAACGGAAACCATGACACGGAGGAAGTGGTCCTATCAAGTCTATATGAACATGTGAAAAACGTTCATCGGGGACTAAAAATTTTGTCAAAGGCGACTTTGTATGCTTATGCACCTTGGTTTTCTGACATAGCACACATGCTCTACACCAAACAGTTATGTCCTTGTTTTGATTAGGCCAAAAATAACGGCTATTGATTAATTGTTTAGTGGCCTTGATGCCAGCATGAGATAAGCCATGCACCTGTTCGAACACTTTTTTTCTTAAGGTTTGAGGGACATAAAATCTATTTTCCCCAGTAGAACTATCACAATAGAGGTGAATATCGGATGCAGGCATCCTCAGTTTCGTTAATTCTACACTACAATCAATATTACCATCCAGGATATTTTTCATTTCCTCATCTTCAGATTGCATTTTGCTCCATAACTGCATGTCTGCTAATGAGGAAAATTGGATTTCACAAATGCGGGATAAACTATCCGCTACAATATTACTTTTACCTGGTAAATACTGAATATCTGTGGTAAACTGCGAAATGAAGTCAAGCTGCCTAAGCCTACGAGGTGAGCATTTATCCTGTTTTTGCTGAAATGCAAATATGAGGGGTTTATGGTCCACAAATAAAGTAAAGGGCCTAGCCTCTAACAAATACCTAAAATACTGAATTGCTGAATAATTGCATTGTGCAGGTGACAGTTTTTTTGAAAAATATCCAAGAGGTTTTGGGCCATCAGGTGTTACTTCATGTAATACGGCACCCATCGCAAAACCACTGCAATCAGTGACCAAAGCCATTTTAGCATTTGCTGCAGGATGGTACAATAAAGTTGCCTCAGCCATGGCATTTTTTGCTTTTTCGAAAGCTGTGTCTAAGTCCGAATTCCATTCGATTTTCCGCTTGTCATTCTTTTTTGCCCCAACCAGTAACTTATTTAAGGGTGCAAGAATGACCGCACTGTCTGGAATGAAACGGTGATAGAAATTTATCATCCCCAAAAATCGTCTAAGTTGGCTAATATCACTAGGTTTGGGAAAATTCAAGATTGCATCAACTTTTTCTTCAGTAGGACAACAACCATTTTGATTGATTGTGTGACCTAAAAATTCAATTTTCTCTTTGCCAAATTCACATTTAGATTCGTTAATGACAATACCATATTCCAAAAAACGTTTAAAAATTTCTTCCAAATGCTGCCTATGCTGCTCCGGATTCTCACTGGCAACCAAAATATCGTCAATGTATGAAAAAACATAGTCCAAACCACGCATAACCTCATTGATAAATCTTTGGAAAGTTTGTGCTGCTGAACAGAGGCCAAAATTTAGAAATGGAAATTCAAATAACCCAAATGGTGTTATGATGGCAGTCTTGGGTATATCGGGTGGATTAACTGGAATTTGGTGGTAGGCGCGAACCAAATCAATTTTAGAAAATATGCACTTTCCATTGAGCATATGCGAGAAATCGTGAATGTGTGGTACAGGGTACTTATCTGGTACAGTAATGCGGTTCAGAGCTCTGTAGTCACCCGTGGGTCGCCAGTCAGACGAACCCTTGGGAACCATGTGTAAAGGGCTGGCCCAATTACTTTTTGAAGGCCTGCAAATACCCTTATCCAGCATGTAATCGAATTCTCGCTTGGCTATATTCAACTGCGCAGGATTTAATCTGCGTGCTTTGGCTGAAACAGGAGGGCCTACGGTAGGTATAAAATGTAACGTGTTATGCTTTACAGTATTTTGAGGTGCAGTATTTAACTGCGTGATCTCTTTATACTTGATCAAAAGATCAGCATACCCAGATTTGTCCGAAACTGTTTTTACTGCCTGAATGTCACATAAACCAGCACGACCATGAGACACAAGATTTGTCAAGGGGTCAATTAAGTTTCGTTTTTTAATGTCAACAAGCAAACCAAAATGCTGTAAAAAATCAGCTCCTATAATGGGTTTGCTGACATCAGCAACGATAAATGGCCACTGCAAAGTACGGCGTAATCCTAAATCTAAAGTGAGCAATTTGACACCATATGTTTTTATACATGTCCCATTCGCAGCATAGAGATTAAATGTGCTAACAGCAGTTTCTTTACTCATAAATGATCTGGGATAACATGAAACATCGCTACCAGTATCTACCAAATATTCAGACTTATTTAAGCGATCTTTCACGTACAGCCTGCGACTTAAAACCAAATTCCCAGAAGCCGCAGCTACTTCTGATGGCTTGACTCGTTTTTTGACCCATAGGAACAGGGCGAAACGCACTTAGTTGCCTTTTCTCCAAATCGAAAATGGTACCAACAAAGCCAATTTTCTTTTTTTACTGCATTACGATTTCTAGAATTGGAGCGATATCGACCTCGATGATTATTAGATCGACGGTGATTCAACTCTGTCAAATTCTCTACTTGTTTTGTTAATTCATTTACCTGATGTTTGAGATCAACTAGTGTTGCGCTTTCATCACTTTTACGAGCAGTCAAATGAGAGGCATTTACGGAAGCAACAGAGACAGCAGTGCATTCGCAAATTTTATCTGCCATCTGTGCCAATTTGTCCAAATTTTCGGAACTAATGGCCAGGACGGTTTGCACTGTGATCGGCAATCTACGCAACCATAAATTTTTCAAAAAATTATCATCAACGTGACCTTCGCTGAGATCTCTCATTTGTCTTAACAACATTGAGGGTGAGCGATCCCCTAACTCAACATCCTCAAGTAATGTTTGAATTTTTTTCGTGTGAGAAATTTCAAATTCTGAAAGCAAACGGGCTTTTAGCTGAGAATAAGGCCGATCTGACGGGGGGTCGCAAACTACGTCAGTAACATGTGACAGTGTTTCAGGGTCTAACGAAGCAACTAATGTGTCAAATTTTGTCTGCTCAACAGTAATACCAGACACCCTGAAACTGGACTCTAATTGAACAAAAAATAGTTTCACATTGTTTGGCCAAAAATTTGGTACTTTGACAGACACACGACCACATTGTGATTCAACTTTCTCATTTCCTGAATTTCCAGGATTCGGATCCGGCATCATGAGCGTGTAAACTTCAATACCAATGCGAACGGAATTGCACTTTTAACACCCCAGAGGACACACGAGAAAGTGAACATACGAATCCGGCCTACCTTTATTCAGCCACGTGCCAATTAATGTTCTTGCGTCATTCCACACCGCGTCACCACATTTGGGATGGCGACCGAGTTGATTTGATAACGCTCATCTGACTCCACTCTAATTAAAAGACGACTTGTCACAATCACCAAATTAATTTATTTACAAAAAATGCACACACACGAAAAAACATCAACATGTCATTTACACTCACTCGCAACCACTGAATATTTTTTCTTCTTTCCGTCGCTTGGCGTGCGTAACCTGCGTAGTCACTTTTTACGCCAAGCGTTGGCGAAACTCCGCCACACGCGCACTACGGATTTATCAAATTTACAGTAACATAAACATTATATATTTGTTGTATACAATATTTTGTTTCCTGTGTGTGTATAGATATTTAGAAAGCTATTAGAAACTGTGCCAAAAAAATTTATTTCATGAAATTTATACTGTTTATATTCACTTCCTTCAAATATTATATATTCAATTAAAATTTAAAAACCCATGTGTTAAGAAATTATTAAGAATTATCCCTTAATGGAAAATAAAAAAATTCCGTTTTCCAATATTTGTTTATTTTATAGAATTTATTTTTTCAAATCTGATACTCCCTAAATATTTCACATAAAAATGAGTGAAATTCATTGAAAAAATGAAGGAAAGTTTTCATCAACTTGATCGAATTGAGTCAAATTTCGTTACAGCAACATCCTAGCTTCTGCGAAAACGCGCCAAATGTAATAGCGCAGAACCTGTTCTTTCCCCGACAATACTGCTCATCTTTTCTTCATGTTCGACAAGTTTTATGAATAGCGTGCGCGGTCTATTTATATCTTAAGTCTATGTTTGGTATAATAACCCTAGCGTAAATTAACAATAATTAATTGTTCTAAACATTTCTGTAAATAATCTATACATGTATATAAATTTTTTTTTTTACCTGCGTGTATGTTTTCTATAGAAATTTTTATTTTGGATTGATCTCCGATACATTTTTTGTATGTGACAAACCCGCAAAAAAGGATCTTTAAATGCAGCTGAAAATAAAAAGACGGCCGTTTGCTTAGTTTGTGACTATATGCATTCTTGTTTATAGTTTGGAGAGAGGAGATTATTTACGGAGTGATAAAAGTGGAGAGAAGAAAAAAGCCATATAGAAATTAAAACAATCTGTGGGCGAGAGTGGTATAATCTCTTCCTCACGTACACACTCGTTTTTATTCAGAGTCAACCGCCATCATAAATATAATCATCTGTAGGGGCAGGTGGTGTCAAATTCCGATAACACCTCGGAGAAGTGTATCTCAGCTCAGCAGGAGCATATTGTACGAAAGAGCGCGCATATCTTTTACTCTGTGTGTGTACGCGGAATCTTCTAAACTAAAAATTGGCTCCTCTGCAGATGGAAAATGGATATTAAAATCAATAACAATTGGGATTATACAAATACAAATACAACGCCACAACAGGCAAATTGCCCAACGAGGTGGCTGACTTAAGAACATCATGGATCCCCGAGCCCCTACCTACTACTGCTACACCACACATGCACCCCCCCCCGCGGAACCCCCAACGAATCGGTACATGTGGGAATGTGCGTGTACGTGTAGTGCAACCTGACGTAAAGTTTGTTTCTGTGTAATGCTTGTTATGTGTAGTGCTGTCATCTGCCCCCAGTTTTACTAACTATGAGTGAAGTGTAATGGTTGAATGATTTACCGTTGTAGGACTGTTGCTCTCTGTGGCGAGACTTTTTAACGGGGAGATCGGCTCGCATTTGCGCCTTGAAGTTGGGAACCACAGAAAACCAACTTCAGCCGACCACCACTGTGGGGTTCGAACCCGGATTCTCACATCACGAGTCCGGCACTATAACCACTCGACCACCACAGCGGCTATGAAAATCAAGAGAAATAAATGGAATTAATAATATTCCGCAATTGATGAAAATTGAGAAGCGAAATAAAATAAATGAGCTCTTTTATAAAAAAAATATCTCTGCTCTCTCTCTCCCGAGACCACACCGTCAAATGTTAATTGACACAAAAATTGATGGAGATAATTTTAAACTAATGTGAGAAAACGTTTCCGAAACAAATGAAAAAATTAGAATCGAGGGATTAAAAATAATTGGGAGAAATAATTTCAGTACCAATGGAAATTCAGAATTAATAAAAAATAATTTCGGAATAGATTTTAAAATTTAGAATTAACGGAAGAAATAATTCCAGAACTATTGAAAATTCTGAATTAAAAAAGAAATAATGTGGAAATTGATTAAAATCAAGAAATAAATGGAATTCATAATTCAGCAATTGATGAAAATTGAGAAGCGACATAAAATAGATGAGCTCTCTTCTCTTTTATAAAAAAAAATCTCTCTTCCCCCCCGAGACCGTACCGTAAAAATATAAAATAAAATACTTGGTGACGGTGCGGACGCGGTGCCGTGACGGTGCTCGGCTACGGTGCGGATATGTGTGGACGGCTGCATTGCTTAGCAAAGAATTATTCCTTGACCGTGTGATGACCTACACTCGGCCGACGCACGTGTCGGGCACGGTGCGGATATGTATGTCCAGACCTTAAGTCGTCATTTTTCTTCAGACCCTTCCAGCTCTACATAGACCACAATGTTATTAAACCTTCGTTTACTCGTCGCTAATTTCGGTTAAGTCGTCACTATGAGAAAGAGGAACAGACTATTTTTCTGGCTTCCATTAAAAAAAGAGATCGTAAACAGCATTGCCATATGCTTAAGTCACCATAAAATCCTGTATACCCAAACGGAACAGTTTAAGTAACGAATGTTATGCTGGGGAAGTTCATTTGCCGATTAAGGTTTTTGGAACGTTGGGGACTGTTCAAGCAAAATCTCATTTCTGCTTTGGCTCCATTGGAGAAATTGTACAAACCGCGAGACACCCAAGCTCTGTCGCAAGAAGCAACGTAAGCACTTCACCCCGCCCCAAGGACTGGAGGGGGGGGGGGAAAGGACATCTCGGGATATGTCAAAGATTACATATAGTGCAAGGAAATCAAAAATTATGTAATTATAATAAATAATAGTGTAATAATAAATGATTATAATAAATAATCATAGAAAGCATGGACTCTACTAATTTAGGGCTTGAAATTTCAACAAAATATCTTTGTTGAGAAAGAATGTCTGATTTTTTTCAAGTTGCGGTCGTCTGTTTACTTTTCCCTGCCCAGGGCCCCTCCACCAAGTCAAAAGTGTTCGAGATTACTTTGTAGTTGCATCATGAACTGATGAATTCAAACCCTGAAATTAAATATGATATTTAAAATTAATGTGCAATAGTTCTGTTGTGAAGAAAAGCTACTTGTTCAAACAGTTGCTCTGTTTGTCTATTATAAAATTAAAAATTACGAATATAAATCAAAGTGTACAGTACATTTCACCACAATAATTTAAGTAATAAGAGATAAAAAATTGCTATTATTTTTTCTTTCGCGATCTATATTGTATTAATATTGTTATTTTGATTCATACTTTAATAAATTTTATACGATTTTCATAACATTGCACATTAAAACTGACGGAACTCCTATTAATCCGCTTAATCCGTCGTAATTTTTCGATAACTTGAGGTGACGACTTATCGAGGTTTTACTGTAATAAATAAAAATAAACGAGTGTGATATGTCGGGTAACACAAAAATGTGGAAACAAAACTTAATTTTTGCATGGGATGTGCAACTTCAACATGCGATGAATGTGCAAAAATAATTGCTCATCATAAGTATTGATTTCTTACTGATAAGTGGAATTTATTTGATAATCATATTATACACTCTCATACTTAATTTGACACGCTTATTTTACATCTTTGTCATATTATGGGATTACTGAAAAAATACTGAGTAATGTAAATGTATGCTATAAATCTTATTTTTACTGAATTACATAATTTTTAGCTAATTTTGAAGCCTGTTTTATATTCATAAACAAATAGTTTTCCACTATGAATACGCAATTAAACAACATTGAATAAGAGTAGGGAGAAACCGAAAATAAATTCCTGTTTTCGCTATGAAACACGGTTCTTTCACAGTTTGGGTCAATTTGACCCAGTCCGTGGTTCTAGTGTTTACAGATCACCAGTTATTATGCGTCCATGATCATTGTCAACAAAATTAAGCAAACTCATCATTGGGAAAACTTTTTTCAATGTAGCAATTTTTACTAAAAAATTATAGTTGCAAATTAATTTCTGAATGCTTATAGATATATTAAACCTAATTTAACATTGTAAACCTTATTAAGTGGAAAAAGATTAGAAAATTTGTCGTGAAAATTCATGACAGTATTCATTAGTAATATCCTTTTCATGTGAAATGATCTCAAATATTTTTAATTTTCAATTTGATTAGATCCAAAACAATATTTCGAATGAAAAGTATGTGTATATATAAACAATATATACACATGATAAAATATCATACAATGCCCATAAAGAATACTTATGGATAGTTCCTCGATTTACCCCAACCTCTATATCGTATTTCTTTTTAAACGTGTCAATTGTTTTACAATTTACTACCTCCGGGGGTAAGCTATACCATTTATTAACAAACCTATTAGAGAAAAGTTCCCTGCGACACCATAACCTTGCATTGTTCCTCACCAATCGATACTGGTGTCCCCTTGTAAAAGCGGTCGATTGGCGGTGTACTGAAAGTTCATGGTCCATCCTAACCATCCAATTAAAAATTTTGAATACTTCGATCATATCTCCTCGACACCTGCGTTCATCGAAGCCCTGTGTGCCAATAAGGACACGCGTAGCTCTTCTCTGCACCCCTTCAACCAAGTCTATGTCCCTCTGTAGGTATGGTGTCGAAAACCGTACAGCATACTCCAGTCTAGGACGAACTAAGCCTCGAAAAAGCGGAAGAATGACTTTAGGAGAACGAAGAGACCTTCTTGAAAATGAGACCAAACATTCTATTCGCTTTTTTGACCACCGCTGAACAATGTTCAGAAAACCTAAGCCGCTCGTCAATGGGAATTCCCAAATCGGTGACTCTAGTTGCATCCGGGATAGTGACACCATTCAACTCGTAAGAGAACCGTGGGTTGTTCGAACCAAAATGAGCGACCATGCACTTATCTACGCTAAACGTCATGCTCCATTCATTTGCCCATGCTGCAATCTTGTTTAAGTTGGTCTGGAGCAACTCCCTATCGCTTTCATTTCCGATTACCCCCATTAGCTTCACATCATCTGCGAATTTGCTAGTAATTCCATCGATACCCTGATCGAGTTTGTCGATAAAAAGTGAAGAAAGTATGGGGCCAAGGACACTTCCCTGAGGAACTCCACTTGTGACGTCTGTCCAACCAGAGAATTTCCCGTTCACCATAACTCGTTGCGACCTATCTCTTAACCACGATTCTATCCAATTCAGCAAGTTGCCCCCTATTCCAATCTCGTGTAAACGCTTCAAGAGTTTGCCATGTTGGACCCGATCGAATGCCTTCTGGAAATCAAGGTAAACAACGTCGACATTTTTGCTCTTACCCAAAGCCTTAGTCACGTAATCATAGAAGCAAAGGAGGTTAGTTACACATGACTTCCCCTTCCTGAACCCATGCTGATTATCCGACAATACATTATTCTCGTCTATCCACTTCACAAACTGCCTTTTGATGATAATTTCCAAAATTTTCGAGAGGGAGCTCGTCAAACTCACTGGACGATAATTGGACACAGCTTCTCTACTACCCTTCTTAAATATCGGAACAACATTAGCAAGTTTCCAATCCCTTGGGACGATACCCTCAGCCACACTACTCCTGTATATCTGTGCGACTGGACCCAACAATTCATTAACACATTCCCCGAGGACCCTGGGATAGATATCATCTGGTCCTGGTGCTTTGCTTGCACATATATTTCTTAGAAGATTTAGGACCTCCACGTCTTCTACTTGAATATCGTTTAGGATTTTATTACCCCATGCAACACCCGTAAATCTGCCAACCTATATTCAACTTCCTTTTTACTATCCCTTATCGCTTTCTTCAACAGTCTTTTATCAGTAAACAATGATAGGTCACCTCGTCCACTTTTATACTCTCTGAATGCCCTTTTCTTTTCAAGATAAAGGTTCCGCACGCTATCCATGAACCATAGAGGGTGCGATGTACAAACACGCTTTTTTCGAACAAAGGTTATGACGTCGTGCAAAACAGAGGACAGCTTCGTACTAAATTCTTCCCATTGACTTACCACCCCTACTGATTCCAACCGGTCTATGAAAACTTCCGCTAACCTTCCTCTCAAAACATCAAAGTTCTCCAAAAACGAGGAACCAGTCTTTTGTTATAAACTTTACCCGAGGAAAAGTTACAGTGAAATCTGACGATATGATGATCACTGGAAGAAAACTCTTCCCCCACCGAAACATGTTTAACAAGGTCCTCAGAACAAGTAAGAACTATATCCAAAATAGCAGTACCCCTAGTGGCTTCTGATACATGCCGATACAAAAAAAATTTGAGCACAAACTTAAAGTCTCTTTCATACTGATCTCTAGATGAAAGATTCTCCCAATCAATACCTGGGTAATTGAAATCCCCTAGTATGAGAACCCTCTTACGCTTACACACATAGGAAATTTCATCATGAAATTTGGTGATGTAGTTTGAATCCCTATTCGGTGGATTGTAACAAACCCCAACAATAAGTTTATGACGTCTTTTGTTCTCCAGTTCAACCCCTATGGTTTCAATATCACTTCTCTACACGTTACACTCTCTAGCCTTCAAACAGGATTTCACGTATATCAACACTTCACCACCTTTCCTATCAGATCTATTTCTCAAAAAGGTATTGTATCCTGAGATGTGTAAGAAAGATTCATCCCCATTGTTTGCCCAAGATTCTGTAATGGCTATAAGATCCAAGCCCTCCACAACTATCATAGTTTCTAAAAAATCTTTATTACCCAAGCTCCTGGCATTTATTAACACACATTTCAATTTTCCCGATGATTTAGTGTCAATCGAGAAGCCATCCAAGTCAGAGGTGGGTAATTCCCCGTCAGTACTGTTGTGATTATCATTAACTAACGCGCATTCCCGACTACGTGGTCTGGGAGTAAAAAAACCTGACCTAAGACTATCTTAAACCTCCCAGACCCCCTTCCCCCCCCCCCTCTTATTCAGATGGATCCCATCCGAACGAAGCCACCTATCGGTAAATGCGGGAAGCTCCAAGAACGTGACCCCAAGTGAGAAGCAAATGACCTTCAGGCCTATATTGAATTGTTGGATCGTACTCCTATACCCTCTACTTCCCCTTGGCAGCACTGGAATCACTGCCACATCTGAACCCCCCTTTTAAAGTGTGACCCATAACTCATTATGGGTCAGATCAAAAAAGGGAAAACACTTTTCCATATTAGTTTTTCACAAGGAATCACGTTTAATTATTGGGCGGTCGATAGTTACCACCCTGTATATAAAGTACGAAACTTACAAAAAAAGGGAAATTTCATGCAAAAACTGAAGTCTCGAGATTATTTCGCCGTAAAAAGTTGTGATATTGATGTAGAGCCAAGTCAAATGCTGTTATTAACTGTGACACTTTTCACAAATCACTTTTAGGCTCTACACATTTAGTTGAACATTTTTGGACTTGGCAATTAAGCAACACGGTCAAGTTTTATTATTCACGCCATTATTCAAATCCCATCAATTACTGTTTGTGTAGGGATATCTGTATTTATAGGTTGACTTAATTTTACATTACATGGTAAGGTGTAATATGTGCTGCGTAATTGCCAAGTCCCAAAATCTTCAACTAAAGGTGTGGAGCCTTGGAGTGATTTGTTAATCAAAGTGCCTCAGTTAATAACATTTGACTTGCCTCACCATCAGATATCACAACTTTTTACGGATACAGAATCTCGAGACTTGGCTTCATTTTGGATCCCATTTGACCAAACGGAAATTTTCTCGATGTTGTTATCAGAAACCCAGCGTCCCGATGTGATCATATTAAGTGGCGTGGACTGTGTTTTAAATGACATTGTATTGAAACACCACTCCAAACGTTAAATTTTATCAAAGGAATTCGTTTTTATTAGGAGCTATAGATCGTATATATTTTGTACCAATATTTCTTAAATTATGAAAATAAATCCGTACACATGCAATTTACTTTTTATTGCTGTAGCAGTATTATTTTCAGCATACATGACATTGTAATTTTTTCATGTGACTTCTTTGGCTCATTGTGATCCTGTAGGTTCTTGCGAAATTAAAAATCCAAATAAATAACCAAACATGCAGAAATTTACAAATATGGTGTCTTTTATTTCTTTTACTTCCGTGAATGTCGCATTAACTATTCAATTTGCCCAAAAGCATTCACTATCACCAAATCTCTAATTCGTAAGCCTGATCCGCACCTGCAGCGCTACGCCACGTCGAACCGCTCAAAAACCTGTTTTTGAGGTTCAATGGAAGTGATTTTGCCATCAAAAACCTGTTTTTGAGCTGTTTGATATGGCATAGCGCTGCAGGTAGTTGATCAGGCTTTAGGAAAACCAATCAAATACATAGAAATAAAATTAAAAAAGCACTTGAAAAATGGATACATTATTATTCAGAGAATGCAATAAAACTTGTCGTTCTAGACTGCTGTTTCTCGTCTTAGAAGTAGGTCTTTTTCAAGCAGATCACATTGTCTTTGTAGTATGATTCTGGCCAGAGTACTGTAAAAAATTAAATCATGAATTCAATTAAAGACCCACTTGAAACATTACATTTTTAGTACGTTTGAGGGTATTATAAATTAAATCAAGGTCACTTTGATATCAGAAGCGTCCGGGGGGGGGCATTAAAGGTAAGTCCATCCCCCAAGACCATATTTTTCTTTTCTTTTAGTGAGAAAAAAAAATATTTTATATGCTGTTTTGATAAATTTCTGTTAATTAAATTGCTTTTTGAATGTTATCTCAAATTTCCTCTGGAAGTGAGGGGGGAGTTATGAGCAATCAACGAGTGTAGCCCAACATTCCAAAAATATTCATTCCAAAACTTTGTGTGTACAGTTTTAATTAGTACAATTGGTTGCTATTGAAAAGGTTATGACGACGTCGTAGATAGAAGTGATGAAATGGCTGATTTCGCACAGATGTAATGTAATATATGATACTTAACCCTTAGGCCGGTATTACACTATAAAAGTTCTTTGTCAAAGATCATTTATAAAATAAGTTTGACAAAAAAATTTGATAGTGTAATGGGCAAATTTGATTTAAAAAAAACGCTCTTTATCAAAGTTTCTTTTACCAAAGTCAGCCTCCTCATCCAATATTTGAAAAAAGATTAATGTTGATGCTTTCTATGCTGCAGTTTCAATTGCTCAAGTTTATGTACTATGTACTTTGCGAGTTGATAAAGTAATTAAAAAATGAGTGATAGGTATCGATTGGATGAACTGAATTAGTTCAAACGATTTGAACGATATAAAAAAAATATAAAAATGATTTTAAATAAACTAAAGAAAAAAATATTTTTTTGCTTCTTTTTAATACAATAATAAATTAAATTATGTCCATTCGTTATAACGATATTTTCAACATTATGTCTATGGGATATAAGGGGTCACACATCAAGTAATACGTCACCAATCGTGGGGAGGGGGGGGGGTTGCATTTGCTGACTTTTAATGACATGGTGGAGGAGGGGGTGTTCAAATGATGATTGTGTGAGCAATAGAGGTAGGAAAATATGAAATTGGGTTGTATGTTTGGCTGGTATATAAATGAAATGATAAATACTGTACTTTCAGAAATCATATGCAAATTGGAAGGCCTTATAATCAGTGCCGTCTTACCACATGGGCCGACCCGGGCGCCTCAAGAGAAAAGGGCCTCACAAAAATGAAATGCGGTTGGAATTTCCGAGAATTCACCACGTAGGGCCGCCTCAGAAAAATCATTTGGCCCGGGCCCATGATGCTCTTAAGACGGCCCTGCCTATACTTCTGGTACTTTTGCAATCAGATAGTGGTGCCCCAGAACATCACTTGACCTGGGGGCCTCATGATGCTCTCTTAAGTTTTACAGACAGGGGTTATAGCAAGATCGGGGCAGGGTCATGGTGACAATCTAGGAGTCCGCAAATTTTAGGGGGCGGGGGTTGTTTCCAAGTTTTCCTTTAGAAGGCCACACTGGTGGATCGATTTTTTTTTTTCAATGATTAAGTTCCATAAAATCAAAAGTTTTATTTCAAGAAAAAAACCCGAATCTCTGAAGTACTACCGTACTATTGCGAAGATCGGCTTCAGATGTGTTCTGTCAACGTTATAGCTAGAGATAACGCTGGTTCTATTCATTCCTAGAACCACTCGAAGAAGGATCGGCATGACTACAGGTTTGTGTCGGAGGTCCTCATTGAAATATCGGTAACAATTCGACGGACCACTTACATCCGTGATTTTTAAAATTTTGCCTTCCATTTCATCCTTGTCTCAACATTTACCCACTGCTCCCCAGAATACTTCAAAGCACTAAACAAATCAATATCGACAGCTCTCCTTTGGTAAAGGTTTATGACTACCCTAGAATCTGTGACTCACACTTTGAGAAACAATGATTTGCAGTACACGGGTAATTAATTCAAACCCTACGTGAATATTTTTAATGTTTGTGACATACATAAATAATTTTAATTTTCTTAAATTTTCATGTTTGTACGAGTAACAGGTGGTAACGACGTAACAGTACGAGTAACAACCATCGTGAATAGGTCGAGTAGTTTTCTCATTAAACTCGAATATTTATGGTGCATCGGTTTTCACGAATATCGGATATGTCGAATGTTTTAACGTTCCCGTGCGACTTGGTTACATCCGGGCTCGACCGTTTATGCATGACATCACTGGATTTATTGGTTATACATATTGATGATACATTTATTTCATTATCATCAGAGATGGTTGACAGTGAGCCAATACATTACACGAGGTGTAAAATCTGCTTCATCACCAATGTTTGATAAAAGAGTTGCGCTGATGCACTTCCATCCTGCACAGTGACGTATTAACTCTTCAAAAACCTGTTCACTCCCTTCTCTGGGGGGGGGGGAAAGATTCTCTTCCGGTGTGTATTTCTTGGATTAAAAAAAGTTTGTGTTTTCAACAATGTGATAGAAAATCGGGAACGTAACTAGGCTGGGGCACTGTCCCAGGGATCAGAGCCAAATGGTTCCCACAAAAATTTACACTAACCAGGGGTCTGTCAATCCAAAATTTGGGTCCGGTTTCCGGACACTCCACAAAATTCCGGATCAGAGAAAACGAACCCTTCACGAAATACATAATAATGAATCCATAAATTTGAAATTTCTTTTGCGATAGGATCAACTAGATTATTTCGCTTCCCACAAAATTAATGTCACATTTCACAAAAATAAAGAAAATTTTTACAAAAACAGGGCCCTGCAAAAAAGTCATGGCAGACCCCTGCTTACCCCATATAGTAGTCTGCCCGGCCCCCGTAAAGGCACAATGAGGCCTTATAGGAAAATGAGTTTTATGTTACCCGCAGCTCACTTGCCCAGTTCATGGTTTTATTGCTGCTCCCCAGAATAGTTAAGCAGTGCCGTCTTAAGGCATGAACCCACCTGGGCACGGCCCGGCGGCCTCAAGAGAAAAGGGGGCCTCACAAAAATGGGATCTGGTTGAGATTTTCGAACATTTGCCTAGTCTCAGAAAAATCATTTTGCCTGGGGGCACATGATGCTCTAAATTAAGTGGTGTTTTCAATTATAAAAGTACCAATTCAAAGCAAAAAGAGGCACAAAAATCAATATCTTCATCTTGCCGGAACGCCCCTAAAAGCCACGGAGCACACTTTGATAAACCCTGTCGTATCACATCACTGGATTTGATGGTTCATATTAATGATACATTTATTTAATTATCATCTGAGGTGGTGGAGATTAAATTAATCTATTATATCATGGGTGGCCAACATCTTTCTATTCGAGGGCCAATATAATGTTCACTTGCTACATCCACTCCGATGTATATGCCACGGTTCAATGTAAGATGGTAAAAGTCCGAAAAATGATGCAAACGTTTTTATTTGGGACTCATTAACAAGTCAAAGCCCGTTTTTATTTAGTCAATAAACCCTCGTTAACTTATTAGTTCTTAACGCTTATTAATTACTTAATATAGTAATTAAACTAATTTAAAATTGAACTAATTAGGAATTAATATATTAATTCATTTATTTATTTTATTTATTCTCAACAGTAAAAACCCGTTTTGAAGAATAAAAAAACGATAATGAACTTATTAGTTTTCCTAAATGCTGCCACGTATCCAGATTTAGGTTCACTTGTACACTAGGCCATTAGTCCCGACATCTCCAGAGGGGTGCGGGGTCATGATGCAATGTGTGGAGAGGCAGATCAGTGGGCGAAGCGCACTCAGCACCCCTGTGCGTCAGCGCGAGAAGCGAGCCATCATAACGAAATAAGGTTTTACTTAAATACTTATTACTATTAATTCAATTAATAACTGTTATTCGCACTAGCAATTATAACTATTGAACAATTATTAATTAATCAAGACGGGTGGGGCACTATTAAATTAATGATGTTCAATTAATTCATTTAAAACGGGCTTTAACTGGTAGGAGTAAATTAATTATGAGCATCGTACACTTTAATAGCGTCAAAACCTCATCATGGTGGTTATTTCGTTTGTTAATTATTTGTTTATAATTATTAAATTATTATTAATCAAATAATAAGCATCAGGTTCATTATGATTATTTGATTAATTTA